>NC_060190.1:57423486-57493486 GCF_021184085.1 Oncorhynchus gorbuscha
ACGCTACAGTAGCCTCGGTTTTCAGATGACTGCCTTGCCTGGTTCACCAATTACTTTGCAGACAGAGTTCAGTGTGTCAAATCGGAGGCATGTTGTCCGGTCCTCTGGCAGTCTCTATGGGGGTGCCACAGGGTTCAATTCTCGGGCCAACTCTTTTCTCTGTATATATCAATGATGTTGCTCTTGCTGCGGGCGATTCCCTGATCCACCTCTACGCAGACGACACCATTGTATACACTTTCGGCCCCTCATTGGACACTGTGCTATCTAACCTCCAATCGAGCTTCAATGCCATACAACACTCCTTCCGTGGCCTCCAACTGCTCTTAAACGCTAGTAAAACCAAATGCATGCTTTTCAACCGATCGCTGCCTGCACCCGCATGCCCGACTAGCATCACCACACTGGATGGCTCCGACCTTGAATATGTGGACACCTATAAGTACCTAGGTGTCTGGCTAGACTGCAAACTCTCCTTCCAGACCCATATCAAACATCTCCAATTGAAAATCAAATCAAGAATCGGCTTTCTATTCCGCAACAAAGCCTCCTTCACTCACGCTGCCAAGCTTACCCTAGTAAAACTGACTATCCCACCGATCCTCGACTTCGGCGACGTCATCTACAAAATTGCTTCCCAACACTACTCAGCAAACTGGATGCAGTTTATCACAGTGCCATCCGTTTTGTCACTAAAGCACCTTATACTACCCACCACTGCGACTTGTATGCTCTAGTCGGCTGGCCCTCGCTACATACGCCAGACCCACTGGCTTCAGGTCATCTACAAGGCCATGCTAGGCAAAGCTCCGCCTTATCTCAGCTCACTGGTCACGATGGCAACACCCATCCGTAGCACGCGCTCCAGCAGGTGTATCTCATTGATCATCCCTAAAGCCAACACCTCATTCGGCCGCCTTTCGTTCCAGTACTCTGCTGCCTGTGACTGGAGCGGAGATTGCAATCGCTGAAGTTGGAGACTTTTATCTCCCTCACCAACTTCAAACATCAGCTAGCTGAGCAGCTAACCGATCGCTGCAGCTGTACATAATCTATTGGTAAATAGCACACCCATTTTCACCTACCTCATCCCCACAGTTTTTATTTATTTACTTTTCTGCTCTTTTGCACACCAATATCTCTACCTGTACATGATCATTTATCACTCCAGTGTTAATCTGCAATATTGTAATTATTCGCCTACCTCCTCATGCCTTTTGCACACATTGTATATAGACTCCCCTTTTTTCTCTGTGTTATTGACTTGTTAATTGTTTACTCCATGTGTAACTCTGTGTTGTCTGTTCACACTGCTATGCTTTATCTTGGCCAGGTCCCAGTTGCAAATGAGAACCTCTTCTCAACTAGCCTACCTGGTTAAATAAAGGTGAAATAATTTTTTATTTAAAAATAAAAAAAAATAAAAAAAATACAATGACATTCTAGACGATTCTGTGCTTCCAACTTTGTGGCAAAAGTTTTGGCGAGGCCCATTCCTGTTTCAGCATGACAATGCCCCCGTTCATAAAGCGAGGTCCATGCAGAAATTGTTTGTCGAGATCGTTGTGGATGAAGTTGACTGGCCTGCACAGAGCCCTGACTCCAACTCCATCAAAGACCTTTTGGGTGAATTGAAACGCTGACTGCGTTATTGCCCAACATTTTATTTTTATTTTACCTTTATTTAACTAGGCAAGTCAGTTAAGAATAAATTCTTATTTTCAATGACGGCCTAGGAACAGTGGGTTAACTGCCTGTTCAGGGGCAGAACGACAGATTTGTACCTTGTCAGCTCAGGGTTTTGAACTTGCAACCTTCCAGTTACTAGTCCAACACTCTAACCACTAGGTAGCTAACTAGCTAGATGGTTAGCTTTGGCTAACCCTGAATCTGACAGACAAAGTTTAATCTCCTGTTTTTAGCTCCCCATAAGATATGTGCTTGTTGGATAACTAGCTACCTTGTCATAGGCATAAAGAGTGATTCATCAGATATGTGTGGCAATAGCTAACATTAGGGACAGTTCAAAATTGACTGGGGGACTGGTCCAACTCAAGGCGTCAAAAAATAAATGCACCCCCCTCCTCAACATATTTTCACAAGACCCTTACCTACTACTGTAAAATAAATTGCACACCCTTTCCCTCATAGAATTATCTAAAAATAATGTGTATGACAATAAATAACAATAACTGTAGCGACCCTGTGTTTATAAGTAGTGACTTCACCGCTTCAGTGTGCTTTTGTGGCACAGTCGATGTCACGCAGTGCTATGGGCCAGAAGGTTGAGGGTTCACCAAACCATGGTCAACCTCACTCTCCCTGACAGTTTCATTAAACTACAATCAGAGACAATGATCAGCTACACTCTTATAAAAAAGTGCTCCAAAAGGGTTCTTCGGCTGTCCCCTTAGGAGAAGCCTTTTTGGTTCCAGGTAGAACAATTTTGGGTTCTACCAAAATTGATTGATTTAATTTGTCAGTAAAAATAAATATATATCCACACAGTACAAAGATGTTTAAAAGGGACTTATTTCAATTGTTGTCCCTATTTTTTACATAAATAGATATACAACTACATTCAGTGGGGAGAACAAGTATTTGATACACTGCCGATTTTGCAGGTTTTCCTACTTGCATGCAATAAATGCAAATTAATTACTTAAAAATCATACAATGTGATTTTCTGGATTTTTGTTTTAGATTCTGTCTCTCACAGTTGAAGTGTACCTATGATAAAAAATTACAGACATCTACATGCTTTGTAAGTAGGAAAACCTGCAAAATCAGCAGTGTATCAAATACAGATGTCACGCCTTGTTCATTGTATCTTGTGTTTTTGTTATATGTTTGGGTAGGCCAGGGTGTGACATGGGTTTATATGTTGTATTTCGTATTGGGGTTGTATTAATTACAGGAGTGTGTATTATTAGGGGTGTCTAGTTAGGCTTGGCTGCCTGAGGCGATTCTAATTGAGTCAGCTGATTCTCGTTGTCTCGGATTGGGAACCGTATTTAGGCAGCCTGAGTACAGACACATTACAGAGATACAGACACATTGTATTTCGTGGGTGATTGTTACCTGTCTCTGTGTTAGTCACCAGATAGGCTGTAATTAGTTTCACTCGTTTGTTGTTTTTGTATTTTCAGTTATTTCATGTACAGCATTTTCTTCATTAAATAGTCATGAGTAACCTACACGCTGCATTTCGGTCTGACTCTCTACAAACAACAGACAAAGTTCGTTACAACAGAGGGCCAAAAAGTATTGTCAGCCACCAATTGTGCAAGTTCTCCCATTTAAAAAGATGAGAGAGGCATTACAGACACATTACAGAGATACAGACATATTACAGAGATACAGACACATTACAGAGATACAGACACATTACAGAGATACAGACACATTAGAGATACAGACACATTAGAGATACAGACACATTACAGAGATACAGACACATTACAGAGATACAGACACATTAGAGAGATACATTACATAGATACAGACACATTACAGAGGTAGACACATTACAGAGGTAGACACATTACAGAGGTAGACACATTACAGAGGTAGACACATTACAGAGGTAGACACATTACAGAGATACAGACACATTACAGAGATACAGACATTACATAGATACAGAGACATTACAGAGATACATTACATAGATACAGAGACACATTACATAGATACAGACACATTACAGAGATACAGACACATTACATAGATACAGACACATTACAGAGATAGACACATTACAGAGATACAGACACATTACAGAGATACAGACACATTACATAGATACAGACACATTACATAGATACATTACATAGATACAGAGACACATTACAGAGATACAGACACATTACAGAGATACAGACCCATTACAGAGATACAGACCCATTACAGAGATACAGACCCATTACATAGATACAGACCCATTACAGAGATACAGACCCATTACATAGATACAGACCCATTACAGAGATACAGACCCATTACAGAGATACAGACCCATTACAGAGATACAGACCCATTACATAGATACAGACACATTACAGAGATACAGACACATTACATAGATACAGACACATTACAGAGATAGACACATTACAGAGATACAGACACATTACAGAGATACAGACACATTACAGAGATACAGACACATTACAGAGATACAGACACATTACATAGATACAGACACATTACATAGATACATTACATAGATACAGAGACACATTACAGAGATACAGACACATTACAGAGATACAGACCCATTACAGAGATACAGACCCATTACAGAGATACAGACCCATTACATAGATACAGACCCATTACAGAGATACAGACCCATTACATAGATACAGACCCATTACAGAGATACAGACCCATTACAGAGATACAGACCCATTACAGAGATACAGACCCATTACATAGATACAGACACATTACAGAGATACAGACCCATTACATAGATACAGACCCATTACATAGATACAGACCCATTACATAGATACAGACCCATTACAGAGATACAGACACATTACAGAGATACAGACACATTACAGAGATACAGACCCATTACATAGATACAGACCCATTACATAGATACAGACACATTACATAGATACAGAGACATTACAGAGATACAGACATTACATAGATACAGAGACATTACAGAGATACATTACATAGATACAGAGACACGTTACATAGATACAGACACATTACAGAGATACAGACACATTACAGAGATACAGACACATTACAGAGATACAGACACATTACAGAGATACAGACACATTTCAGAGATACAGACACATTACATAGATACAGAGACATTACAGAGACACATTACATAGATACAGACATATTACAGAGATAGACACATTACAGAGATACAGACACATTACAGAGATACAGACACATTACAGAGATACAGACACATTACAGAGATACAGACACATTACAGAGATACAGACACATTACATAGATACAGACACATTACAGAGATACATTACATAGATACAGAGACACATTACAGAGATACAGACCCATTACAGAGATACAGACCCATTACAGAGATACAGACCCATTACAGAGATACAGACCCATTACAGAGATACAGACCCATTACAGAGATACAGACCCATTACAGAGATACAGACACATTACAGAGGTAGAGACACATTACAGAGATACAGACACATTTCATAGATACAGACACATTACATAGATACAGAGACATTACAGAGATACATTACATAGATACAGAGACACATTACATAGATACAGACACATTACAGAGATAGACACATTACAGAGATAGACACATTACAGAGATACAGACACATTACAGAGATACAGACACAATACAGAGATACAGACACATTACAGAGATACAGACACATTACATAGATACAGACACATTACATAGATACATTACATAGATACAGAGACACATTACAGAGATACAGACACATTACAGAGATACAGACCCATTACAGAGATACAGACCCATTACAGAGATACAGACCCATTACAGAGATACAGACCCATTACAGAGATACAGACCCATTACATAGATACAGACCCATTACAGAGATACAGACCCATTACAGAGATACAGACCCATTACAGAGATACAGACCCATTACATAGATACAGACCCATTACAGAGATACAGACCCATTACAGAGATACAGACCCATTACAGAGATACAGACCCATTACAGAGATACAGACCCATTACAGAGATACAGACCCATTACAGAGATACAGAGACAATACAGAGATAGACACATTACATAGATACAGACACATTACATAGATACAGACCCATTACATAGATACAGACCCATTACATAGGTACAGACACATTACAGAGATACAGACACATTACAGAGATACAGACACATTACATAGATACAGACACATTACATAGATACAGACACATTACATAGATACAGACACATTACATAGATACAGACACATTACAGAGATACATTACATAGATACAGACACATTACATAGATACAGAGACATTACAGAGATACATTACAGAGATACAGACACATTACAGAGATACAGACACATTACAGAGATACAGACCCATTACAGAGATACAGACCCATTACAGAGATACAGACCCATTACAGAGATACAGCCACATTACAGAGACACAGACACATTACATAGATACAGACACATTACAGAGGTACAGACACATTACAGAGATACAGAAATGCTCAACCCCCAGACGAGTATGAGGGCGAGTTTGAATATAATTCTTACAAGCTTGTTTGGCTGGTAGTTTATTCTTCAGATGTTTGGGGCTGCTGGTGAACCATGATGTGCAGGCATAGTCAAAGTGACACTGGACTAGCGCACCTGCCAGAGTCTTTAGGGTGTCAATAGCTGGGTTTCCATCCAGTTGGGGACAGATTTTCATGGGAATATTCTAAAATCTGCATGAAAACAATATGCACATTTTCCCATCACATTTGTGTTTCCACCAAATTGAGTTGTTGCTAATTAAAGTCTGTGAGTAAATACGTAGGGCACATCAAAATAACTTTGTGGGGTAAATTCCCATGTGCTGAATAAAAATACAACTAAAATGGGTTTCTGTGGCATTTTCCACTGTAGGGCTACTGATGGTTTTGTCACAAAAACATTGTGTAGGTGTAGTGAATGTGCCCTCTATGGTATTGGCATGTGCGCTCTAGCCAACAGCTCACAGATACAGTGCAGGTATAGCCTGCTACATAATGAGATTATTATACACAAAAGTGAGATTATTTATTATTTGTCAAATGGCAGCCAACTTCGATCATCATGTCTCCAGAATAAAACCCTTGATATTTACTAAAAGGAGCATCAAGCGCATCACCATGCACTTTCGCCACCCTGTGAAGTTCATCATAATTGATTTAATCTGTAGCCTAATAAACTGCAAGCTTTCCCATGATGTCGTGACATGTTTTATCTGACATGTACTTTCCTCGCATAAAAAGGTTGGATGGAAACCTGGTTAATGTCAAGCCATTTTGAGGATGCTATGATTATATTTTGGACAAATGTGCACATGCCTACAGGAGACTTTGAAGTAGCCTAATCAGATTAAAATGTTGACTGGTTGTGTTTATGCCACATATAAAAGGTTATATATTTTAAAAGTTAAATGACAAATATTTTTGATATATTGAAGCATTAGGTTGTTTTTATACTGTTTTTTATTTATTTACTTTTCTGCTCTTTTGCACACCAATATCTCTACCTGTACATGACCATCTGACCATCTGATCATTTATCACTCCAGTGTTAATCTGCAAAATTGCATTATTTGCCTACCTCCTCATGCCTTTTGCACACATTGTATATAGACTGCCCATTTTTTTCTACTGTGTTATTGACTTGTTAATTGTTTACTCCATGTGTAACTCTGTGTTGTCTGTTCACACTGCTATGCTTTATTTTGGCCAGGTCGCAGTTGCAAATGAGAACTTGTTAAAGGTAAAATAAAAAGGTGAAATAAAGGTGAAATAAAAATAAAAGGTTATAGGTGTGAGAGAAATAGCCACTTTGATTGGAGACAGAGCTTGCGTTAAACGTTTCTGAATAATTGGGCCTGTCGGGAGCATACAGTATGTGGCAACATTATTATTGGACTACTTGGGAGAATGATGATCTGCAACAGACAGCGCATCTCAGTATCAGAAGTAAAAATACAGCCAGACTGGCCTGCTACTGTGTGTTTCTAAACTGTCCAGAGGAAACCCACAATGGATCCAAATGGAATGAAACATTCAAATCACAGGACTTTAGCGCCATTATTCAGATGACATTTTCACTGCAGCCTAGAGTAGAATTTTGTACCCACTTGAAGGCAATAATCCAAGTATTTGTTGCATTGTGGTGTTGTAGGGTACTATAGTCTAGCTAGGTTAATTGTATTATCCCTGAACAGGATCAATAGGAGAGCTTTTGAGCTGATTGTTTCATGTCTTCACTGTTCTTTCATATGCAATGATGCACCTCACTTCTCAGCGTTGCATCGTGCCTAAGAACAGCTCTTACCCGTGGTATATTGGCCATATATCATAAACTCCTGGGGTGCCTTATTGCTATTATAAACTGGTTAACAACGTAAATAGAGCAGCATAAATGCATGTTTTGTCATACCGGTGGTATACGGTCTGATATACCTTGGCTATCAGCCAATCAGCATTCAGGGATCAAACCACCCAGTTTATAATAAAAGTTAGCACATGGAAAAGCATAGTGCATAAGGGAAGTACCAAAACACCTTGATATGGGGAAGGTGCATGCAAGCAGATGAAATGTGGCTAGGATGGAAGAAATTCTATAGTAAAACCTGCAAAACAGCTAATGTAGACAAGGGAAAAAACACACTACCCCCATTAAAAAAACACAACCCTCCCCAAAGCAAACCCCTGCCCCAAAGCAAACCCCTGCCCCAAAGCAAACCCCTGCCCCAAAGCAAACCCCTGCCCCAAAGCAAACCCCTGCCCCAAAGCAAACCCCTGCCCCAAAGCAAACCCCTGCCCCAAAGCAAACCCCTGCCCCAAAGCAAACCCCTGCCCCAAAGCAAACCCCTGCCCCAAAGCAAACCTCTGCCCCAAAGCAAACCCCTGCCCCAAAGCAAACCCCCTGCCCCAAAGCAAACCCCTGCCCCAAAGCAAACCCCTGCCCCAAAGCAAACCCCTGCCTCATAACAACATTGTTATGCAGGTGAGTGAGTAAATGTTTATCTGTCCAAAAGCGCAGTGTTAACAGAAACAGAGTTTATTCAAGTCCAAACAGAAAATAATCAAATTTTTGTACCTTGAATCCTTAACAGAAAATGTCCAAACAGAAAATAACAAATCCTGGAAATGTCCAAACAGAAATCCTCTAGTCTGTAGAGGGGAATAACAGGATAAGCGACCACAGACTGCAGGTCGCTTCGGGTAGGCGCAGGCCGTAGCTGACAGAGACACCTGCTCACACGCAGCATCTGATGAAGGCAAAAACACGACAGGACGAAACAAGAACACAGCACAGCAAACAAGGATCCGACAAGGACAGAAGCAGAAACGAAGAGAGAAATAGAGACTTAATCAGAGGGCAAAATAGGGGACAGGTGTGAAAGAGTAAACGAGGTCGTTAGGAGAATGAGGAACAGCTGGGAGCAGGAACGGAACGATAGAGAGAGAGAGTGAAAGAGAGAGGGAAAGAAACCTAATAAGACCAGCAGGGGGAAACGAATAGAAGAGAAAGCACAGGGACAGGACATGACAATATATGACAATACATGACAAACATATACTAGAAATAAAAAATGTTTGTGAGTTTGTCTTTTTATTTACAACGTGTAGTGGCACAACAGAGGGGAATGAGAATGTGCCAACAAAGAAAACAAAACACCCCTCAAGGTGGAAAGGAGAGGTTTGGAAGAGAAGGAGGATGGAGGGTAAATCCCTTTTTGTCTAGAAGGGATACAGCTTTTGTCAAAATTGTTCATTTAATAGCAGGTTAGGAGAATTGATGTAGAACATGTATTTTATACAATGCTGAAATGTGTCTGATTTGCATACTATTAACATGATTGATAGTAGCATTTAGATATTGATTGTTGTTTGACTGATCAACCTTGATATTTCATTCTGAATGAAAAATTGAACATCACACTTGGAGCAAATCTTTTTAGTACGCATTCACCATCACATCTACTTGTAAAAGTAATTGTCATTAATGCTATTCAAGTTGTAAAATTTGAGTACCGTTGACCTTTTTATGAAATTGAGCACATTGATAGATATTAAGTGAACTGTGTAAGACCTTAATTGAAACTGTCCAGCCTGTCCAGCCTACTGTCAGTCTTCATTGTAAACTACCTGTGCCGGAAGACATCTCCACTATGGTGCTGGAAGGCTTAATTAATAAATTAATGTCAAATCAATTGCACTAATTTGTTGTCGCTGTCACAGTTTGCCATGAGGTGTAAAATGAAATGACCAAACAAAATGTTTAACTAAGTACTTAAATAGTTTTCTGACTGGATACGTTTTACTCTTACTTGAATAGTTTCTTAAGAGGCTTTTACTTGAGTAAATTACAATCTAAGTAATAGTACTTTTACTGAAGTACATATTTTCTGTACTCTACCCATCTCTGTAAATTATACATAATCTAATTATAAAATGTGGGTGAGAATCCACACTGGAGGAAAGTAGCCTCATCAGAGTGTTTCCTCATTATACATCACCCCTTGTTCCTGTGGCCGAGCCCATCAAGGCTCTGATTAGTGAACCACTGATCCATTCACAGCTCTTTGTTTGTTGGCAAGATTAGGGATTTCACACAATGCTTTTAACATACAGTGTTTTTCCAATTGACATATTTGACACACTTTAACATACACGATTACATTGTGCATGTTCATTTATACAGTAGTTATTATTCAACATGTCCTCCCTTGGGAGTTTAACTCAAAATATCTTTGTTCATGGCATTCCGATCTTCTTCCTATGCCACCATGTATATATATATATATGCCATTTAGCAGACGCCCATGTCTGTGTCATTTATCAGTTAATCTGACTGTTCTCTCATCGTTGATTTGATTGACTTATTTCAGCAATTTTCTGGCTTTTTGTATAGTTGTCTAATGTTGGTGGGGTATATAACCCTGTTTTAATGTTACTCCAGTCCTGAATCACTATGATCAATAAAATATTTTTTCTTGAGTGTACTTTTAACAGACCTGAGATTTGCATTCATCCTATTGCTTACACCTATCCAGTTGTTTCAGATCAAGTGTCTAGGGAGAACGGTTAGGATTTGTTTATGGACATGGCCTAACTATACTGGCTCAATAAGCACATGCGTGCCCTAGAGCAGGGGCACTCAAATACTATTTGAGAAGATCCAGTCACACTAATTTCCTAGGTGACAAAGGTCCGGATGGATATTGTCATTTATCGGCATAGTAACAAATGCCCAACTCAAATCAAATCAAATCTTATTTGTCACATGCGCCGAATACAACTTACCAGGAAATGCTTACTTACAAACCCTTAACCAAATCAAATCAAATGTTATTGGTCACATACCGATGGTTAGCAGATGTTAATGCGAGTTTAACTAAATGCTTGTGCTTCTAGTTCCGACAGTGCAGTAATATCTAACAAGTAATCTAACAATTCCCCAACAACTACTTAATACACACAAATCTAAAGGGTTGGAATAAGAATATGTACATATAAATATATGATAAGAATATGTACATGTAAATATATGGATTAGCGATGACCGAGCGGCATCGATTGTTCCAAGATGGCATAGCAGTTCAGACGTCTTTTGTCCTCGTCTTGTCATGTCCCGTATATATATATTTTTACAACTTTTTTCGCATACCTTTTTTATATTTTTTTATATTTTCCATAAACTCATCTTCAAAACACTCTCCTGCAACCCGCCTCACCAATTTATATTTATATTAAAAAATATATATTATTTATCTAAAATCTGTAATCCTCCATAGAAGCTAACCAGAAGATAACCAGAATGCGAATCAGAAGCTAATCAGACGCTAGTTAGCTTCTTTACTGGCTAAACGTTAGTATTCAGCTAACCACGGTTTGTGGTCATCAGCTATCCTTTAACTCTAAAATCTATCGCTAGTTTTGTACGGCGCGGCTCGGACCGGAACATACCGGACCTATTTTTCTCTCCATGACCCTGGATTTCAACCGCTAACTCTGGAAATGTATACCTGGATCTCGCAGCTAGCTAACTGCTATCCGTGTGACTATCGGCTTTCGTCGATTCCGGAGCAAACATCAATTATTCCGGAGCTAGCCAGCTGAAGAGTTCCATCCATCACTCCTGGGCTACAATCACCTATCCGGACCCGTTTTACTGCCAACGCGGAGCCCCACCGGGCCTTCACAACTGGACTACCGACGTTATCTACCCGAAGGAGTTATCCGGCTGGCTCCTCCGTCGCGACGTTACCTGAACGCCCATCTGCGGTCCGCTAACCGTCAGCTGTCTTATCGGCTGCTATCTGAATAGACCCATCGGACAATTTATTTATTTTAATTTAATTTTTTCTTGGGCCTCTATAACTATATCTACTGTTTTTTTTGTTTTTTTTGTGTGTGATTTGGATTCATCCCCTCTACCATACGGAACACCACTAATCCTACCAACGGAAACGCACGAGGTGGCTAATAACAGACCTCTATCCTATGCTAGCTTGCTACCGATGGCCCGGCCAGCTGTCTAAATCGCCGTGACCCCAACCAATGGTTTCTAGCTTCCCTGAACAGCTGCATAAGAACACCTCCTCCCAGCTGGCCATGCTTTCCACCTAGCTACTCCTACCCCGGTCAACAGCACTGCACCCCCCACAGCAACTCGCCCAAGCCTTCACCATTTCTACTTCTCCTTCAAATCCAGTCAGCTGATGTTCTGAAAGAGCTGCAAAATCTGGACCCCTACAAATCAGCCGGGCTAGACAATCTGGACCCTTTCTTTCTAAATTTATCTGCCGAAATTGTTGCCACCCCTATTACTAGCCTGTTCAACCTCTCTTTCGCGTCGTCTGAGATTCCTAAAGATTGGAAAGCAGCTGCGGTCATCCCCCTCTTCAAAGGGGGGGACACTCTTGACCAAAACTGCTACAGACCTATATCTATCCTACCCTGCCTTTCTAAGGTCTTCGAAAGCCAAGTCAACAAACAGATTACCGACCATTTCGAATCTCACCATACCTTCTCTGCTATGCAATCTGGTTTCAGAGCTGGTCATGGGCGCACCTCAGCCACGCTCAAGGTCCTAAACGATATCTTAACCGCCATCGATAAGAAACATTACTGTGCAGCCGTATTCATTGATCTGGCCAAGGCTTTCAACTCTGTCAATCACCACATCCTCATCGGCAGACTCGACAGTCTTGGTTTCTCAAATGATTGCCTCGCCTGGTTCATCGACTACTTTTCTCTGATAGAGTTCAGTGTGTCAAATCGGAGGGTCTGCTGTCCGGACCTCTGGCAGTCTCTATGGGGGTGCCACAGGTTTCAATTCTTGGACCGACTCTCTTCTCTGTATACATCAATGATGTCGCTCTTGCGGGCTGCTGAAGGATGTTCTTGCCTTAGATGAAAAGCCCCTGATTGATCGAGCCCACCGGTCGCTGCGTCCAAAGCCCCGGGGTGGGGAGAGGCCCCGTGACATAATTCTTCGAGTGCACTTTTTTCATGAGAAGATGGAGATCCTCCGACGAGCCCGCAATACCACTCTGAGCTTTCAAGGACAGAGCTTTTCCATCTACCAGGACTACTCCCCCACTGTTTCCAGGCAGCACGCAGCTTTCGGACAGGCCAAACGAGTACTTCGGGACCATCCAAGTGTGAGGTATGGACTGCGATTCCCGGCCCGTTTATGGATATCTCATGAGGGTTAAGGCTACACATTTGAATCTCCGGATGAGGCTATGGCTCACATTCAACGTCACATCAAGAAGTCTTGAATATGCTCACAGTTCAGCAACTGTTGCTTGCGAACTGTGGATAGTAAGTAACCCACTTATGATACAATTATGCTTAGATATATCAGGCTAGTCTTGTATAGTTGGTGAAACTATTCAGGCTTATTTGATGTGATCTAATGTTTTGATCATCTAGTGTGCGTGCCTTATCTTGCTCACCTATTTAGTTTGTTTAAACATTGTCTCGGTGACTCAAAATATTTTTGGTTATTTGTTTACACCCGTTTGCATTGACCCAGTAAACAGTAAATGTCTCCCGAGGCTACACGGTTTTTGGGGCCTCACTTTAATTTAAAAAGTTGAGCGTCATTTATGCCCAGCAAACGTTCAACGTTGCGCACACGTAGTTTTTTGGTATTGGTTGTAAGCTGTCTCAGCTTCAACTAGACTACTATTATAATTACTATTATTTTTGATTGTCTTACTACGATTTCCTTACTTCAAATTAGATTTTTGGCTGAGAGCCTTTATACATTTGATTTATTTTCTCTCTCAATGCCTGTTATAAGACTGGGAATACAATTATATACATCTACAGGTGGTGCTTTTGTCATTCCGTTTGCACAAGGGATTCGCCTTTTTCTTATTTGAAAAAATACATACAGATCTTTCTTTTTGCTGCTTGATCCACTAACAAAACACGACTTTAAAGAGCGGGACTGTGGGTTTAGGTTTAAGACCGCACTCTCACAGACATACTGTGCGAAGAGAACATGTTCTATTTAGGATTGTACCTCATTTGGGGAGGTATTGTCTGGGATGGGGGGAGGGGGTGGGGGGCAGGTTGAATTATTCCGTTCTAATGTTGTCATTCTGTCTTTTTATTTTTTTTTATCTGTTTTTTTTTTCTGTACTTTTTCCAAACATTTACCACCGTACATTATTACTCTGAGACAAGTTATTCTGGGGGTTTTGGGCGCTCATTGCTTTTCCATTCTATGCTCTAATGACAGGGTTGAATAACGGGAATGCCCAGAGGGGCCGAAATAATACGATCAAGTACATTTCTTGGAATACCAAAGCGGTTAACAACCCGGTGAAGCGTAAGAGGGTGTTGACACACTTAAAGGGTTTGAATGCAAATATTGCATTTCTACAAGAGACTCACTTGAGGACTGGTGAGCATTTTAGGATGCATAAGGACTGGGTTGGTCAAGTGTTCCACTCAAACTTTCATAGTAAATCAAGAGGTGCTGCTATTCTGGTTGAGCTACCCTTTGTAGCTTCTGAGGTTATTGCTGATCCTAAGGGACGATATGTCATAGTAACCGGTGAACTGTTTTCTACCCCTCTTGTTTTGGCTAGTGTTTATGTCATGTTTGTCATTTATTATCATGTCTTGTCCCTGTGCTCCCCATTCTATTCGTTTCCCTCTGCTGGTCTTATTAGGTTCTTTCCCTCTTTCTATCCCTCTCTCTCCCCCTCCCTCTCTCACTCTCTCGCTCTCTCTTCTCTCTATCGTTCCGTTCCTGCTCCCAGCTGTTCCTATTCCCCTAATCATCATTTAGTCTTCCCACACCTGTTCCCGATCCTTTCCCCTGATTAGAGTCCCTATTTCTTCCTTTGTGTTCCGTTCCTGTCCTGTCGGTTCCTTGTTTAGAATTCACCGTGCTGTGATTGTGTATCGCCCTGTCCTGTCGTGTTTTTGCCTTCATCAGATGCTGCGTGTGAGCAGGTGTCTCTGTCAGCTACGGCCTGCGCCTACCCGAAGCGACCTGCAGTCTGTGGCCGCTTCTCCTGTTATTCCCCTCTACAGACTAGAGGATTTCTGTTATTCCCTGTTTGGACATTTCCTGTTAAGGATTCAGGATTTGCCGTTTTCTGTTTGGACTTGAATAAACTCTGTTTCTGTTAAGTCGCTTTTGGGTCCTCTTTCACCTGCATGACAGTTTATGCTCCCAATTGGGATGACACAAGTTTCATTTCTTCCTTTCTGTCTGCTATTCCCAATTTAGATTCTCATTTGTTGATTTTAGGGGGGGATTTCAACTGTAAAATGTCCCCAGTTCTTGACAAGTCCTCACAAACAAATACAGGCCCATCTAAATGTGCCCTACTTATTCAATCCTTTCTTCAGAAATATGCTATGTTTGAGGCCTGGCGTTTCCTACATCCTACAGATAGACAGTATTCCTTTTATTCTAATGTTCCTCAAACATACTCCCGGATTGATTACTTATTTTTGGACAAAAAAACTTCTGCCTAACCTTCGGCAGTGTACTTACGAGAGTATTGTTATCTCTGACCATTCACCATTAGTGCTTGAACTAGAGTTTCCCCAGCGACCTCCTATGTGTTATCAATGGCGTCTCAACCCCATTTTACTCTCAGATAAGGAGTTTGTCAATTTCATTTCTTCTGAAATCACCTTATTCCTAGAAACTAATTCAACACCAGATATGTCCTGCTCTACCATATGGGAGTCTCTCAAAGCATACCTACGTGGCCAAATGATTTCTTATACAGCCAACCAAAACAGAGTTCGCTCCCAGCTACTTCGGGACCTGAGCGAGTCCATAGCCACACTGGATGAGAAGTACGCTACGGATCCTTCCTCTGATCTGCATAAAGAGCGCCAACTACTCCAATCTGAATTTGATGAACTTTCTACCAGGCAAGCTGAACAGTTACTCTTGCGAGCTCGATACAAAGTCTATGAACAAGGCGACAAGGCCAGTAAACTCCTTGCGCATCAGATCCGTAAATCTGAGGCCTCACGTTTAATCCCACAAATAAGGACCCAGTCTGGTGCCACCACAGTTATACATAAAGAGATGAGCAATTTAAACAATTTAAAACTATTTTACTCTGCGCTATACACCTCTGAATCCCCTCAAGACCCCTTGCTGATTGACTCCTTCTTTAATGGCTTGAATATGCCTTCAGCTGATACAGACTCCCATGACTGTCTAGAAGAAGAATTTACGCTTGAGGAGATTGCAACAGCAGTGTCCGCAATGAAAAGTGGTAAATCACAGGGTCCGGACGGTTTTCCAATCATATTTTACAGGACGTTTTCTGGTCTGTTTTGCCCATTCTTGTCTCGACTATTTGCAGAGTGCCTCAATACTTCAAAGCTACCGCCTAGTCTTTATCAGGCTTCAATTTCATTACTATTAAAGAAAAACAAAGACCCCCTGGAATGTGGATTCTATTGCCCAATCTCACTTTTAAACTGTGATTACAAAATCCTAGCTAAGTTTTTAGCCATCCGTATGGAAGGCTTGCTGCACCAAGTAATACACTCTGACCAGACTGGCTTTGTGAGAAATAGGCATTTATTTTTCAATATTAGGCGCCTTATGAATATACTGTACTCCCCAGCGTTGGAGGACCCGGAGGTGGTGGTCTCACTTGATGCCGAAAAAGCGTTTGACCGCGTTGAGTGGGATTACCTAACAGCTGCCCTTTATAGATTTGGCTTTGGCCCCAAATTCATTGCGTGGATAAAGATTATTTATTTTTCCCCCATAACTTGTCCTCTGACTATTTTCCCTTGCACCGCGGATCCAGACAGGGTTGCCCACTCTCCCCCTTGTTGTTTGCTTTGGCAATCGAGCCTCTCGCCATTGCACTACGCTCTAATGATGCCATTCAAGGTATAATCAGGGCGGGCTGGGAGCAGAAAGTCTCGCTATATGCTGACGACCTCCTTTTGTTTATCTCCAACCCCGATACCTCATTGCCACGTGCCCTATCTGTTCTTAAAAAGTTTGGATCAATCTCAGGGTACAAGCTGAATCTAGGCAAGAGTGAGCTTTTTCCGGTAAACAAGGCTGCTTTAAAGTGCTCTTTTACAAGTTCTCAGTTTAGGATTGTCTGGGATCAATTCACTTACTTCGGAGTAAAAGTGACAAGGAAATATTCAAATTTGTTTCAGGAAAACTTTGTTGCTCTAGCAGACAGATTGAAACAATCTGCTACCCCTTTCTCTTATCGGAAGGATTCATGTCATTAAAATGAATGTGTTGCCCAAATTTTTATATTTATTTCAATTTATACCCATTTTTATTCCAAAATCTTTTTTTATTTCACTGGATCAAACATTCATGCATTTTATTTGGGATGGCAAGGTACCACGGATTGGTAGAAAACATTTACAGAAGCCTAGGTCATTGGGGGGTTTAGCTCTACCAAATTTTCAGACATACTACTGGGCTGCAAATTTCAGAGCCGTTCTGTACTGGCTGCAGACGGATCCTACTGGCCCTAGACCACTCTGGGTCCAGATGGAGTCTGAATCGTGTAAACCTGCAGCACTTTCCTCTGTGCTGTGCTCGTCTCTCCCAGTGTCCCTAGGCAAAAGGTGTGTCAACCCAATTGTAAAGCAGTCTCTTAAAATTTGGAATCAGTTCCGTTTAGCCTTTAGCCTCCGAGGCTTTTCTCTATGAGGCTCAATCAATCAGAACATTTTATTTCCTCCATCTTTGAATGATGGGGCTTTTGGCATTTGGCACTCACTAGGCCTCTCCTCGCTAGCCCAATTATTCTTTGATTATACATTTGCCTCTTTTTCTCAGCTGCAGGAAAAGTTCAATCTCCCCAATCCCACTTTTTCCGCTATCTCCAGACTAGAAACTTTGTCAGGGCCAACACACCTGGATTTCCCAAAAGGCCTGCGAATACAGCTATAGAGAGTATCTTGGAGCTGAACAAGCTTCCTAGGGGCGCAATTTCAGATGTATATGCAATCATTCATGACTTACAGAACCCTTCTTTGGTGCCTTTAAAGACTCGATGGGAAAAGGATTTGGGGGAGGAACTTGGGGAAGACGCCTGGGAATCTGTGCTGCACAGGGTGCACTCGTCCTCTTTTAGCACTAGACACAGCCTCATTCAATTCAAGGTGGTTCACCGTATCCACTGGTCGGGGGCCAAACTTGGAAGAATATTCTCTGATTTTGATCCTACCTGTGTCAGATGTAAAGTGGAACCAGCCACACTGTTGCATATGTTTTGGGGCTGTCATAAACTGTCAGGTTTCTGGGATTTAATATTTAAATGTTTCTCTGATATATATGACACTGTTATAGATCTGTCTCCCCTTACAGCCCTTTTTGGAGTACTGCCCATGGGTACCCCCCTATCAAGAATCCAGTCGGACACTGTTGCTTATACAACTCTTTTAGCTAGACGGCTAATACTACAGAACTGGAAGATGGCAGCTCCCCCATTTTATAAATATTGGGTGAGGGATGTGTTGTGCTCTCTGAAACTAGAAAAAATTCAATTCAATTCACGTGGGAACCCCAAACTGTTTGATGAGGCTTGGGCTCCATTCCCGTCTTAGTTTAAACAGTCCATCCTCTGATGACATTCCAATTAATACTAAAATAAGTCTGTGACTTAAGGGTTGGAGGAGGCTCTCTCTGTGTTTTTGCTGGGGGAGGCATTAAGGTCCATGTGCTTATTGATTGTGATCCGCAGATGCCTTGTTCATCTTGCTCGGGCAGAGACTGAAGTGTGAGCTTGTTTTTCCCAGTTATTTTTACATTTACATGAATAATCATTTTTATTTTATTTATTTTAAAGCATTGTAAACTTTTTTTCTGTCCAGTGGATGGTCGGTCTGTGGCCATGACTCTCTGTGAGTGGTTGCATTTCTCCATCCTTATCCCTTGACTGTTTACAGGAACAATGGTGAGGTGTTTGCTCTGTCCCTGTACTACAGATTGCCCTTTAACCTCTGTAGCCTTCTGTCTGGTATGTTTAACTTGTCTAAAGTATGGTATGTTTAAAGCTATTTTTTTATTTGTATTTTTATTTGTATTTTTTTTCTAGTTGAGTATATTATTTATATTGCTTTGTCTTGTCTGTGTGTGTGTGTGTAAAACTTAATAAACAGAGTAAAAAAAATCAAATTAAAATACAAGTAAATCTAAATGCATGCTCTTCAACCGATCGCTGCCTGCACCTGCCCGCCTGTCCAACATCACTACTCTGGATGGCTCTGACTTAGAATACGTGGACAACTACAAATACCTAGGTGTCTGGTTAGACTGTAAACTCTCCTTCCAGACCCACATCAAACATCTCTAATCCAAAGTGAAATCTAGAATTGGCTTCCTATTTCGCAACAAAGCATCCTTCACTCATGCTGCCAAACATACCCTTGTAAAACTGACCATCCTACCAATCCTCGACTTCGGCGATGTCATTTACAAAATAGCCTCCAATACCCTACTCAACAAATTGGAAGCAGTCTATCACAGTGCAATCCGTTTTGTCACCAAAGCCCCATATACTACCCACCATTGCGACCTGTACGCTCTCGTTGGCTGGCCCTCGCTTCATACTCGTCGTCAAACCCACTGGCTCCATGTCATCTACAAGATCCCGCTAGGTAAAGTCCCCCCTTATCTCAGCTCACTGGCCACCATAGCATTTCCCATCTGTAGCACACGCTCCAGCAGGTATATCTCTATAGTCACCCCCAAAACCAATTCTTTCTTTGGCCGCCTCTCCTTCCAGTTCTCTGCTGCCAATGACTGGAACGAACTACAAAAATCTCTGAAACTGGAAACACTTATCTCCCTCACTAGCTTTAAGCACCAACTGTCAGAGCAGCTCACAGATTACTGCACCTGTACATAGCCCACCTATAATTTAGCCCAAACAACTAACTCTTTCCCTACTGTATTTATTTTATTTATTTATATATTTTGCTCCTTTGCACCCCATTATTTTTATTTCTACTTTGCACATTCTTCCACTGCAAATCTACTATTCCAGTGTTTTACTTGCTATATTGTATTTACTTTGCCACCATGGCCTTTTTTTTGCCTTTACCTCCCTTATCTCACCTCATTTGCTCACATCGTATATAGACTTGTTTAAACTGACTGTAAATTGACTGTATGTTTGTTTTACTCCATGTGTAACTCTGTGTCGTTGTATGTGTCAAACTGCTTTGCTTTATCTTGGCCAGGTCGCAATTCTAAATGAGAACTTGTTCTCAACTTGCCTACCTGGTTAAATAAAGGTGAAATAAATCAAATAAATAAAAATAGGCAAAATAAAGGTGAAATAAATCAAATAAATAAAAATAGGCAAGATGGGTAAAGTACATTTGCATTACATTTAAGTCATTTGGCAGACGCTCTTATCCAGAGCGACTTACAAATTGGTGCATTCACCTTATGACATCCAGTGGAACAGCCACTTTATAATAGTGCATCTAAATCTTTTAAGGGGGGGGGGTGAGAAGGATTACTTTATCCTATCCTAGGTATTCCTAAAGTATATCCATACTGCGGCAGGTAGCCTAGTGGTTAGAGTGTAGGGCCAGTAACTGAAAAGTTGCTGGATTGAATCCAAGTGGCATTATTTAAAGTGACTTGTGATCCATAGGGGCGGCAGGGTAGCCTAGTGGTTAGAGGGTTGGACTAGAGTTCAAACCCCCGAGCTGACAAGGTACAAATCTGTCGTTCTGCCCCTGAACAGGCCGTAATTGAAAATAAGAATTTGTTCTTAACTGACTTGCCTGGTAAATTGAAATAATTAAATAAAATGTATTAAAGTGGCCAATGATTTGAGTCTATATGTAGGTGGCAGCCTCTCTTTGCTAGTGATGGCTGTTTAACTGTCTGATGGCCTTGAGATAGAAGCTGTTTTCAATCTCTCGGTCCCAGCTTTGATGTACCTGTACTGATCTCTCCTTCTGGATGCCAATGGGGTGAACAGGCTGTGGCTCAGGCAGTTGATGTCCTTGAGGATCTTTTTGGCCTTCCTGTGACATTGGGTGCTGTAGGTGTCCTGGAGGGCAGGTAGTTTGCCCCCGGTGATGCGTTGTGCAGACTGCACCACCCTCTGGAGAGCTTTGCAGTGATACAGCCCGACAGGATGCTCTCAATTGTGCATCTGAAAAAGTTTGTGAGGGTTTTAGGTGACAAGCCAAACCTACAATGCAGTTTTAAGAAAATTAAAGTTAAGAAAATATATCCTAAATAAACTAAAGTTTTTAAAAAAGTAACACAACAAAATAGCAATAATGAGGCTATATACTGTACACGGGGTACCGGTACCGAGTCAATGTGCGTAGGTAAAGGATACCTCACAAACCGTGCGACCCCAAACTGTTCACACCCCTGTTGAGCATTTAGAACCTTTAAAGTCAATTTCCCGCAATTCCACACATTTTGCATGTGGCACATATATATTTTTTGCTATTTTAAAGCGTATTTCCTACAATTCGGCTCATTTTGTCTTATGTGTTTTTATATGATACCAGGGGTCCGAGCCCGACCGATTCAAACGTTTTATTAAATAACATAAATAAATTGTTGGGACACCGTTTGTAGTATTGAACTAGTTCTGGGTCCAGATCCAGACCGCAGTCCGCCAGTTGACTATGGGGTCCCTTATTGGGACCATGGTTAGGTCATTGGTGCTGGTGGCCTTGGTTCAAGATCTGCTAGGGGAGACACACTACTCTCACATTCTTAGCAATATATGTAACGGCGTTCTTCGTTTGTCGAAAGAGAGTCGGACCAAAATGTAGCGTGGTGGTTACTCATGTCTTTAATAAAGAATAGCGATACATGAAATAACTTAAATAAATATACAAAACAACAAAACGTGAAAACCTATTACAGCCTATCTTTTCTTTTTCTTTTTATAAAAAATAAAAAATAATCTTCAATACCATTCATTCTTTACAACTCATAATTTACATACATACACAAATAATGGTATTTTAAATAAACCAATTAGACTAAACATAAACCCCAAACAAAACCTCAGGGGAGCATCTTCCCTCCCCGTAACCCTACAAAATACCTCTCCCTATCTCCCCGTCCCTAATCTATCCTCTTACAAATCTAAATGACACCCAGCCCAAAACCCCCCTTCCACCTCTCCCGAGCAGCATGCTGCCCCCACTTCCTCTCCTCCCTCTTCATCCTCCCCCTCAAATCTCCTTCCACCCTCCTCACTATCCCTTCCACCCCCCAATCTCTCCCTGTCTTCACCATGTTCTGCCTTGCTTCCCACAGCCCCCGTTTAAAGAGACTCATGAGAAGCCAGAGCAGAAACCTGTCCCTATCCGTCCCTCTCGCTCTCCCTACACCCCTCTCTAACCTGGCCCACGTCAATACAAAATCCCCCTTTACCAAACCTAACAACACCCGTGCCCTATCCCATACTACTCCGGCAAAGGCACAGTCCCAAAAGACATGACGCACAGTCTCCTCCCTGCCACAAGAAGATCTTAGACAGGTGGGGGATTGCAACAAATTATACCGGTACAAGATGGAACGTACCGGCAAACACTTATGAAGGCTCAACCAATTCAGGTCCTTGAGCCTGTTATCCAGACCCCGCACCTGCACTCCCTCCCAGACCACTTCCGAGATGCCCACTACAGGCGCCGGACTCCCTGCCTTTCTGACCTCCTCGTACAGGTGCCTGTGATCTAAACCTACTCGGGCAACTTCAACCCCAGGGTGCGCACGCAGCCACTTGGCCGCATGACCAAAGTGCCACGGCAGCTGTTCCGCCCGAGGACCCATGTTAGACCACACCATTATGCTTCTCGCCTGATACGAGAAAAACACCCGCAGGAGGTAACCGGACGGGTGTATCACTGGCTGAGCAAGCTCCGTTAACAAGAAAGAAACAAAAATTGTGTCCAGCTTGAGGGGGAAATGTGGTACCCCCTACCTCCCTCCCCCGATGGGACAGATCATGCGTGCCCTGGCGACCCACTCGCACCTGCCACTCCACATAAACTGAAACACAAGCCTCACTAGAGGCCTCCTCAGACAAGCCGGCAATGGGTAGATGTATGCCAAATACAAAAGAGACGGCAACACATCCACCTTTAGGACCAGGACTTTGCCCATAAAAGACAAATACCTAGCTTTCCACATTGCTAGCTTCCTCTGTACCACTGCGATACGCATGTTCCAGTTTAGCATCGCTGAGCCAGAGGTCTCAAAATGGACCCCGAGAATCCTCAGGGCCCCCTCACAGAGAGATAACCCCCCAGGCACATCCGTTCTACCGCGCCATCTTCCGAAAAACTTGACAGAAGACTTTGCATGGTTCAGAACTGCTCCCGACGCTCGGGTGAAATCCCCAAAGATGGCAAGGGACCTTGTCAGGCACGAGTCTTTGCATAACAGCAAGGAAGTGTCATCGGCGTACTGCGTCATCTTAACACGCAGCCCACCACTTCCAGGGATCAGCAAGCCTTCCACCCCTGTGTCTGCCCTAATGGCAGCCCCCAGAGGCTCCATGTACAGAACAAAGAGGAGAGCCGAGAGTGGGCACCCCTGCCTGACCCCAGACGAGAGGTCAAAAACGTCACCCAAGTGACTATTTACACTAACTCGGCACCCCGCTCCGACATATAATGTACGAATCCATCCTATAAACTTCTCCCCAAATCCTAATCGACCTAACACTCTGAATAAAAAGGATCTATTCACGCGATCGAAGGCTTTCGCCTGATCTAGCGCTGCTACCATTAAAGGCAGTCCTCTATCTTCAACCCAAGCGATGGAGTCCCTGATTAACTGTAGGTTCCATCTAATAGAGCGGCCCTCTACCCCGCACGTCTGATCCTCATGAACGACGTAGGGAAGGGCTGTGCGCAACCGGTCTGCTAAAACCTTTGCAAGTAGCTTGTAATCTACACACAGCATGGTCAACGGCCGCCAGTTGCCAAGGTCTGTTACTTCCCCCTTCTTATATAAAAGTGACAGCACACCAACAGCCATTGATCCCCCCGGGACCCCCGTCTCAAGGATGGCCTTCAAGACTTCGAGGACCACTGGTCCAAGTATACCCCAAAACTTGAGATAAAACTCAGCCGGCAGCCCATCTATCAGCCCATCTATCCCAGGCACCTTCCCTTTTCCCATCCTCCTAAGAGCGCTCTCAACCTCTTCTAGTGAGATCTGGGCCTCCATCACTTCTCTAATGTCCTCCGGCAACTGCCTGGACAAGTGTTCTAAAAACACATTTCCCTGCTCTACATCTATTTCCCTTTCCTTAAATAAACCTTGGAAAGGATCAGTTGTCACCCTGACCATATCCTCTGGTTCTCTAACTATACTACCATTTTCTTCCCTAACACCATGCATTACCTTCCTACTCTGTTTGGCCCTAACCAACTTAAAGAACATAGCAGAACAAGTCTCATTATGTTCTAGAAAGCCACTATGTGCACGCTCAAGAAAAGCTCGAGCCTTCCGCTCCTGCAACTCCCTGAGCTGCACCTTTAGGGTTGCGGATCTCTCCCAGTCAAACGACCCGCCGAGGTTGCCTGTCTCGTATTCGAGTTCAATTAACCTCTGGATACGATCCACTCGGTTGCCTTCTTCCGCCGCTTTTCCTGGTTCTCCTACTCCTGTGCCTTCCGTTTCCTTCTCTCTTCCATCCGCCGCTTCTGGCTCCTCCTCCTTCCTTGTGGCCTTCCCCTCTGGACCTGAACTCTGGTCATGAGGCATGCTTCCTTCCCCTCCTCTTCTTCCCCCATCCCCCGCTCCTGCTCCCCCCCAGCCGCAGACGCATATGACCTCTGACGGGCCGGGCACCCCCGCCACAGGTGTGCTGACGAGCCACACCCATGGCACGTCTTAGACTTGTCACAATCTCTCGCCTCGTGATCCTCAGATGCACAAAATCTGCATTTTCGTGTACTGCATGAGGCGAATATGTGACCGTAGGCCATACAGCGCCTGCAAAATGGGGGCTGACGTGCATAAAACAACGTCCCCCTGTCAGCCCCTAGGGAGAACATAGCAGGAGGATGGAGGTAGCCACCATGTCCCTTTGGGTCCTCTCTGAGGAGGGCCTGGAAGCCTCTCCTCCCATTCCAAAACCCAAGGGAGTCTTTGAGGTGCCTTGCAGGGGAGACGTTATCCATGTATCTCCCCAGAAAAGCCCTCACCTCTTCGTCCTTAACATAAGGGTTGTAAATGTTGACAGTTACAACCCTAAAGTTATTCTTCGCCAGGCTTGTTATATCGTAGTGGCACATCGGCCTCTCACCTCCCACTGCTCTTGCCCTTCTCAGGATATCATCGTGTTTTTCTTCTGTATATAGTGCCACGTCGTATGCTCCCTCCAGAGAGTTGCCTTGGAAACAAAACACGTCCTTCACCGTCAGCTTTAGAATCCCCATCAATATAATCCTTTCAAAGGATTCCCGTCCTAAAGGCTCCATCTCCTTTTCCTTCCAAGCAAACCGAATCGGGTTGGCCAGCCCAATCCCAGGGACCGACCGTGTTGATGTATTTAGCACCATCTCCGCAAGGAGAATGGCGCTCGTTCTCTTTTTCCAAAACAAGTAAAAAGAAAAACCAAAGTGACCGCGCCTATCTGGTGAAACGACACAGAGACAGGAACAATCACCCACGAAATACACAGTGAAACCCAGGCTACCTAAATACGGTTCCCCATCAGAGACAACAAGAATCACCTGACTCTGATTGAGAACCACCTCAGGCAGCCAAGCCTAAACTAGACACACCCCTAATCAACCACAATCCCAATGCCTACAAAAAAACCAATACGACAACACAATAAACCCATGTCACACCCTGGCCTGAACAAATATAAAACACAAAATACAATGACCAAGGCGTGACAATATACTGTATGTTAATGTAATTATTTGGCCACAGTTACAACACCCCTAACTGATCTAATTAAAATTGGTTTCTCATTGAAAGACGGGAATCTGTAGGATTAGCCGTTGAGCACAAATTATTACCACATGTCCGCTACCTCTCATGAAAATATCAGTATTTATTGATTCTATGTAGTTGAGCATTTCTCCATCATCTGCTTGTAGTCAAAGTGTGTCAAATATGTGTGTGTGTGTGTGTACGTGTGTATGTGCTTGTCCATAATCTTGCCAACAGAAAGCGCTGTAAATGGATCAGTGGTTCACCAATCGGGCTTTGATGGGTTCGGAAACAGTAACAACGCATGGTATCTAATGAGAACTTTTTTTTGTTGTTCAAATGTTTTCTTTGGGACCATCAGGTGACACACAGAAATGTTACTGCAGCATTTCTGTGAAACGTGTGTAGAACATTTATTATCTATTATTCTAAGAACATGACAACCATGTTCTGTGTATGTTTGGTGGGAAATTAATGGAATATTTTCCGAACCCTCAGAAAACTGGACACAGGAATATTCTTGCAACATTCCCACGCATGTCTAGAACATTAATATTGGATATCCACGTTCTGTGTCAATTATGTTAGACATTTAGGGAATGCTCTCCTAACACCAACGCCAAAACATGCTAAATAGGTTGTCAGGAGGTTTTGCATAAACATAAACATAAATAAAATGTTCCCCTAACTAATGGAGAGCTGGACACTCAAACTGGGTAAAATCTGGGTAACATTACAAAAACATTCTCTCTCCTCAATAAAATGCTCTGGGTATATATATCTATGGTGTATTTATTATATTTATATAAAATCAAATTTTTATGTGAAAATAACATATAGATGAACAGCATATAGCTTTTCCTTTTTCCTGTGTTTTGTAGGATACATTCAATGTATCAAAATGTCTTTGAAAATGCAATGCAATAATCTATCCTTTGATTGGAGAAAACGTATTTTTCACTTAGACAATCAATTAGTACCAGTAACTCACATTTACCTATTTACGGAACCTTGTGGGCTATGTCAAAATGAGACAATAAATTGATCATCCATTTTTGAAAGGTTGCTTTGATATTTTATTTTGCTTTCTCTTTACCCAAAATAATTTTATTGGCTTGCTCTCTCTTGCGATTGGCTGTCGTCTGTTTCCGGGGCTCACAGTAGTGACGTTTCACGGTCTGCTTTGAGACGATTTAGGCTAGAAGGGATTCAGTTTTTATCAAATTAACGTCAAAAGTTGAAATGTTTTGCGTTTTAGCTAACCCTTCCCATAACATAGTTATCCTACGTTAATTATCATAACATGCTGCGTAAATTATCTTAACCTGTTAGTACGAAAAGTCTAATCTAACAAAAGCTGTATCCCTTCTAGCCTTAACAGCTTTGAGCTTGTAGACCAGTTTGAGAAAGACTGGGGGAGAATGGCTGCCAGTGGAGGTTAGCGTTTCTTGTTTTGTGTTGACGATTCAAACTTATTTAACGTATTTTAAAGTTCCATCATTCATAATGAATGATATATAACCGAGATTACACTCTGACAAACGTAATAGACAATGACTTCTCTTTTGTTTTAGCTACAAGTGAAGCTGTAAGCGAATGGCTTCTTTAAAATGTGTGCTAGCTAGTTAGCATTGCTATAACCTTAGCTAATTCGATCAGATAGATGGCTAGCTAGTACAGCCGAGTCTAAACAATTGCATGTCTTTGTATGCAAATGACAGTCGTGGCTAAGACTGTCAACCTGTTCGTAGCTATCTTAGCTTTTATTAATAGTTGTCAAAGTGTGTTGTTAGATAGTTGACTAGTTAATATCTACCGCTACTATAGTTAGCCAACAGAAAAGTAGATATGTCCAGTTATCTACAGTACTTAACATAACCACGTCTCATCCTGACGAACAATTAACGGTGGTTGGCCAGTTTACTTGGATAGCCAGTTAACTGGCTAGCTCCATTTCAACATCGTCAGCACGATATCCTTAACGATCAAATAGATTCGTGACTATCCGTTATGTGGTTTTAGTGACCGTTTTGACTGGTTTAAGGGCTAAAAGATTGCTTTCTAGCTGCTTTAGCCGGCTAATAATGCCGCGGATGACTTGCTCTGGTACTATGCAACTGTGAGTTTCTAATCCGCAGAGCTAGTTGGCTTGTTGTGAAAGCCTCGTTGTTTTAGACGGGTCTTTGTTCTGTCATTAAGTTAACTCGAGCACACAAGTTGAACTGGGTGGGGAATTTCCATGGTACACTGGTAACGTTAGCACTACAAACAAGGTATCGAAAAGTAATTTTAGTTCAGGAATAGATTCATGCTACTAATCTCCACGTGTTGTAGCTAGAGTATTTGTTCTCCACTCTGTAAAGTACACTTGACTCAATTGTGCTGCATATAGCTAGCTAATGATTCCATTAACGTTAAGTAATCGTATTTAGTACCAACATAATTTTAACATCTGTAGCCTTTTGTTTGTGACTCTCGTATGTCAGTGTTGTTTAATCCATAATTTTTAAAAGGCATGTTGTCTCTTTCATGTTTGTTCCATAGACGTAGGCAAGCTGTTACAAGTACAGAATGTGACTCCTGCGAACACAACCTACAGTGGGGTTGATGCCGTTCATGCCTGTAACATCCTCCAGCAGCTCAAAGCCTTGTATGATGAAGCACAGCTCACAGACATTGTCGTTGAGGTGGACCATGGCAAGACATTTCCGTGTCACCGAAATGTCCTTGCAGCAATCAGCCCTTACTTTAGGTAGGTCAGATATGTGAGGCGTTTGCTTGCTTTTAGTCTTTTACATTTGGGTTATCACTTTGAGTTCAGGGAAATGTATTAGCTATGCTGAGTTTTTGAAGGGTCAAACCTTTATATGATAACACATACCGTGACTAGCCTGAGTGCCAGTTTGTTTGCGCCATCATGCAAACTCTGTAACTTATTGTCATGTCAATGACAGCAATGGAGTAGGCAAGAGCCCAAAATATGCTGCAACACCTTTCAAACTTTTATGCATTTTCTGTTTCCTCTTCTTCCTACCAGGTCCATGTTCACCAGTGGCCTTACCGAGAGCAGTCAGAGGGAGGTGCGGCTCATCGGGGTTGAGTCTGAGTCCATGCACCAGGTCCTGGACTACGCCTACACGTCCAGAGTCATGTTGTCCGAGTCCAATGTCCAGGCCCTGTTCACGGCAGCCAGCATCTTCCAGATCCCAGCCCTGCAGGACCAGTGTGCCCTGTTCATGATCAGTCGTCTGGACCCCCAGAACTGCACCGGGGTCTACATGTTCGCAGACGCCTACGGCCACCAGTTGCTGAGGGAGCGCTCCCAGGACTACATACGCAAGAAGGTGGGTTTTATTCTAAGAACAAGCTGTTCTGTTCCACTGTTATGCTTCACTTTGCTTGCCTTTTGGGAAGGATTAATGTATGGATCTGTTGTTAATATGGCCTTATAACTACAGTAATATGAGAGCACATTGAAGTACATATGGTAGATGACACACTAAATAAGATTTAGATAAGTATCCCAGGTCTGTTAGTTGAGCATGCTGTGACAGATGAAATGTAACATGCGGTGCTGTGTTGTAGTTCCTGTGTGTGGCACGGGAGCCGGAGTTCCTCCAGCTCACCAAGGAGCAGCTGGTGAGCATCCTGAACAATGATGACCTGAACGTGGAGAAGGAAGAGCATGTGTATGAGAGCATTGTGCGCTGGTTGGAGCACGACAGCCCTCGCAGGGAGACCCACCTGGCTGAGGTGTTTTCTCAATGCATCCGACTGCCCCTCCTGGATGACTCTTTTCTCAGCCGCATCCCGGCCCCTTTCGCCTGCGCCCTCTCTCTGTCCAGGGAACCTGCCGAAACCAAGGCACGTCTCAACGGCTGCTCTCAGCGCCTGGGCATGACCGCCTCTGAGATGGTCATCTGCTTTGACGCGGCACACAAACACTCAATGAAGAAGCAGACCGTGCCTTGCCTGGACACTGCTGCTGGGAAGGTGTTCAAGCTCTGCAAGCCCCCCAATGACCTGCGGGAGGTGGGCATCCTGGTGTCATCGGAGAACGACATCTTCATCGCTGGGGGCTACCGCCCTAGCAACAGCGAGGTGTCCATCGACCACCGGGCGGAGAGCGACTTCTGGCAATACGAGCATGCAGGGAACCGTTGGCTGGCGCGTTCGCCCATGCTACGGGCCCGGATCGGCTGCAGGCTGGTCCACTGCTGTGGGAAGCTGTATGCCCTGGGGGGCCGTGTGTACGAAGGGGACGGAAGGAATGCACTGAAGTCAGTAGAGTGCTACGATGCCAGGGATAACTGCTGGACTGCCGTCAGCCCCATGCCTGTCGCCATGGAGTTCCACAGCGCTGTGGAGTACAGAGACCACATCTACATCCTCCAAGGTGAGTCGGGATAGTGGAGCGACTATGGGATCTTGAAATGCAGTGGGAAAAAGATTCAGGAGAGGTATTTTATTTTTCCATGCAAGTTGACTGAGAACATGTTCTCATTTACAGCAACGACCTGGGGAATAGTTACAGGGGAGATAAATGAGCCAATTGGAAGCTGGGGATGATTAGGTAGCCATGATGGTATGAGAGCCAGATTGGGAATTTAGCCAGGACACCAGGGTTACCACCTCTACTCTTACGATAAGTACCACAGGATCTTTAGTGATCACAGAGAGTCAGGACACCCGTTTTAATGTCCATTCCGAAAGACTGCACCCTATACAATGTCCCCAACACTGCCCTGGGGCATTGGGATCTTTTTGTAGACCAGAGAAAAGAGTGCCTCTTACTGGCCCTGAAACGCCACTTCCAGCAGCATCTGGTCTCCCATCCATGGACCAACCATGCTTAGCTTCAGAGGTAAGCCAGCCATGAGATGCAGGGTGGTATGCTGCTGGCAGGCGTAGGAGACTAAATAAATATAAAGCTACAGTTCATTCTTTTTTCAAAATGTGTCTTAACACTGGTGCTTCTCTTCTATGTTTAACAGGTGAGTACTTCTTCTGTTTTGACCCTCGCAAGGACTACTGGGGCCACCTGTCCCCAATGAGTGTACCCCGGAGCCAGGGTCTGGTTGCCTTACACAAGAACTCCATCTATTACATCGCTGGCATTTGCAAGAACCACCAGCGCACCTTCACCATGGAGGTCTACGACATCGAACAGAACACCTGGGCCCGCAAGAGGGACCTTCCCTTCGACCAGGCCACCAGCCCCTACATCAAGGCCCTGCTCCTCCAGGGCAAGCTGCACCTGTTTGTCCGAGCCACGCAGGTCATGGTGGAGGAACACGTGTTCCGTACCAGCAGGAAGAACTCCCTCTACCAGTATGACGACGAGGCGGATGCTTGGACCAAAGTCTACGAGACGCCTGACCGCCTCTGGGACCTGGGCCGCCATTTTGAATGTGTGGTGGCCAAACTGTACCCGCAGTGTCTTCAGAAAGTGCTCTGAGAGGACCTTGGGGAATGGGTGGCAGGTAGCCTAGCAGTTAGAACATTGGGCCAGTAACCGAAAGGTTGCTGGTTCAAATACCCGAGCCGGCAAGGTGAATATCTCTGTGCCCTTGAGCAAGGCACTTAACCTTAATTTGCTCCAGCGGCGCTGTACTGATAAGGCTGACCCTGTAAACGTCACATTTCACTGGACCTATCTGGTGTATGTGACAAACATTTATTGGGTTGAACCCCTCCGGGAGGAGGGAGCGTGAGGTCCTGCTTGTCTTGTGCCTGATGCTGTCCTGTTTTGCACCACAAGGGCAGTCAAGAGTTTAGTCTTAAAGCATTAACATATAAGGTTTAACACGATCAAATGGGGGTGCTTTCAAAAGATTGCAGTATTTGTGTTTTTTTTTCTTCCACTCAGCACCAAATACCCAAACTGATGCTTGTTTTACAGTCCAATGAATTATAAGTGCAATTATTATATTTGCTTGTTGTTGAGCCATTTTGTTCCATTTAATCTTAAACATTTTAGGTTAAAAAAATTACAATTGATTGACATGCAGTTGATGGATTGGATGAAGTACCCTCTAGTTATGGAACATGTTAGCATAAAGTGAAAATTATATATATATAAATCATTAATTTTATATATATATATATTCATACGGGTAAGATGAGCAGTATTGCTCATTGGTAGGTTGTTAGCACAGATTGAGGGTTTTTGTCTGACTTTTGTATTGATTTGAATGCTGATTGCTCCCTACAGCAAGTTCGTCTTTGTGCAAGTGTTTATTAGTTGTGTATGAAGTGTGCTAGTGATTTAGATCAATTTAGTATTATTGCCATGTGTGATCGGTATGATGCTATTTTATGAAACTAATACTTTGCTTTCAAGAGATGGCCTAAGTTGTCAACCAATGTGCTATTTGGCTTCGTTGCAGTTGGATTTATACTTTTTGAATTCGTAGACAAATGCAATGGACTCTCAGAGCTGGCATCCATTTTGTTGCAACGAGTTTCACATGCCAAGACAACTTAAGAGAAGTTATTTTTTATTTGACTAGGCAAGTCAGTTAAGAACAAATTATTATTTTCAATTACGTCCTAGGAACAGTAGGTCAACTGCCTTGTTCAGAGGCAGAACGACAGATTGTACCTTGTCAGCACGGGGATTTGAACTTGCAACCTTTCGGTTACTAGTCCAACGCTCTAACCACTAGGCTACCCTGCCACCCCAAGTTAGACGATTCACTCTCCACATTGGAGAAATGAGCAGGGCGTCAGATGTGTGGTTGGCCAAGATAAGTGTGACATTTTGAACCAGGCAACAGTTTGCTTTGATAGCAACTTAACAGAAGTCAGATAAGGAATGAAGGGACATGGTTCAGGCTGATGCATTGATTTGGCCAAAGTGTGGGCAGCTCGCTGCAGAATTGTCTTTTCTGGGGGGTTTTCAGCATGTCTGGTATTCATTATAATCTGCTTTAAAAAGTGTTTGGGTTAACCTACCTCTTACATGCCAAAATGCATTTAAGAACTTTTGTTTCATCTGAAAAGTTGATAAAGTTTCAATTAGCTATAACTAAGGAAACTTTGATACAGTTAGGTTGGTCTGGGACGATACCAGTATTGTGATACTTGTTATTATGGCAAGGAAACAAAACATGAAGCAGATTTAACTTCTTTAGGATAACAGTTATAATGTTGGAAACAGACCTCATTATGTTATCCAGAGTCACCTTTATTTATTTTACAAACTATAGCACAATAGTTGACATACAGCAGGTTTTTAAAGGGCCAAAGAGGGTGGTCTGCTTCATGTTTTCATTTTTGCCGTTGATAAAATATTGCAATGCTGGTATCGTCACAGCCCTACATTTAGGTTTACGCTAGTTGAAGTGGATTACATTTTGTTTTCAAGCTTAATTTGGGTACTTACCTTTGTTCGTTGAAATGTTTCAATATTTGCCTGTGTGGCTGGCTGCTGTACAGTAGTTGTCAGAGGAGGAGTAAAGTAGAGATTGTTGGTGTGTAATTTAGTCCAGATCCCATTGTGCCTATGGGTGGGTGGGGCATCCAGATAGTAGTCCTGTGTGTTTTAGCCTGGCGAGGTAGTGTGTCTCAAGTCTTATTGATCATTGCACTGAATCACTCTTCAACGGTCCGTCACTGCAAACTTGACCAAGCAGCACCCACCTGGACAGAGCATTACCACAGAGAGTGCTTCTTTTATACATGAATCCATCTCTATGCTATGACATAAAGAAAAACTAACTATTGGTGCTGCTTTTTTGATGATCTTGTATATATTAAATAAGTAACAGCAATTGACTGATGTTCCCTATGGAACTGTAACAAATTCATTGACGTCAATTTCCTCATGCAGGTTCCTGTATCATCTTTGCACTACATATGATCATTTATTTGATCTCATATTTAAAGCATTTCCCCAAAATATATCATTGACCACAAAGCAATCTTGGGAAATGCAGTTCTGTCTTCACAGAATTTCAACTGGAGATTAGTATGAAAACGTTATGTTTGTAGCTGTGGACATTAACTTTTGTAAAGAAAAATACTGCACATCACTTGGCACTGGTTTGATCTGGCCAGAGCAGTGCCCTCCATGGGTGAGGAAGGAGAAAAGGGGTTTCCTCAAATGCCTAAAAACTCACGTGGGAACCAGGAATGGACAACTCAGGATTTCTATTGATAAACAGTACTGTATTTAAATGTCTTGTTTCATGTGTAATATACGTTTGCTGTACTTGCACAGTTTTTTACAACTTTTTTTTCTTTTATAACTTGAAAAGTAGATATGTTATTTTCAATGGCTATTTTTCCATTTTTTATGTTTAGTTATAATAGAGCGATTTAATGTAAATATTCAAAGTAGTTTTGCTTTACCAAAACTTCACAATAAGCAGATCTGTAACTCCAATGTTACATTGTCTCCAACACATCAGTTTTGTGAAATACTTAAAGCGTACAACGAATCAGCCAGTCAATGTGCTTTTTGTGCAAAAGATATAGTTGGCCTTGTGTGGCCATGCCCAAGCTCATTTTCAAGCCCTGTATGTATGCATCCTGCATGGATGGCTACTACCAGTAAAATCTTACTGCTTTTCTTTTTGTTTGCTGGTTTGTCTGTAGTTTGGGGAATAGTGGTGGTTGAGCTCAACTGTGAAATTCACATTGCACATAATTTGAGAATAAAATGACAAGTGAAACCATAGTGACTTTTTAAAAATTGCCATATGATTATTTGGTGCTGAATGAATGTTTTCTAACCTTTTATTCCCCTTGTAGCCTATACTCCGTGTGTGTGTGTTTGAACATATATAGCTATTTTTGAAAGTAGGCTAACATAGATCACATTCATGTAACATGTTATGAGACATGATACCCATCACCAGTTAGTTACAAGGTTGCAACTTTTGTAACAAATAGACCTAGTTGACATCCCTGAGTAGCGACATTCTTGTGACATTTTTAGTGAAAGATAAGACAATCAGAAATAGATTTGTCTTTAGCTAAAAGATAAACCGGACAGAATTGATAGCCTAGGAGCCTAAAATGCTAATTCCTGGACTTTTGGGAGCAGAAGACAGTTACCGTTATAATTCAATGAACCAATAGGGGCAAATGAGGTACACATGTCTAAAGTCGACTGAAAAATCAAATCGATGTTTCAGAAACGTGCTTGAACTGGTAGTTTAAGTTCTGCGCTGTTCGTCACCAAGGTAAGATCGTTTAATTTTTTTTGTTTATGTAAAATATTTTGACGTGCTTCAACTTTCTGTTGTGTGTATGTATTCCAAGTCGGATATCCACGTGTACAAACCACATTTGAGTCTTCGTTTTGCCGAGGGTAGCACAAATCATCATTAGGCTACTTCTGAAATTACATTCTTAGAACCTAAACTAAAGTGCCCTCGTTCGTTTACGTGCTGCGGTTTTGCGTCTCATCAGGTAGACTGATGCAACTTCCATATCCCCCCGAGACACGAAAAAAACAAGTTTGGGATTTTTTTCACATAATATTGGAGGTATAAAAACAAGTGAACAATTATTTTATTTTATTGTAAGTGCAAAATTGGCCTCTTTAGTGGTCATTATGGTGTAAATATGGCAACATTTATATTTCAGTCAATGGGTACAGTAGATGAAAAACAAAGTTGTAGCATCCGGGTGTCCACTACAGAGGACATTTCTTGATAAACTCATATTTAGGTCGTATTTAATGTCAACAAAAAATATTACACCGTCCTGACACCCTGAGTCGAACAATTGGTTTGGGTAAATGAAGTGATGATTTGATTGACTGCTCTCTGTGGTGATTCATCTGCTTTCTAAAAAAAAGGTACATTCAGGATTATGTTTTTGCTTTCATGAAACACTTAGATCATCATCCTCCTCCCCTCTATCAACAGAAACATGTCCCCTGCACCAGCATCTATTCTGCGGGACACCCCTCCGGACGGGGGCTGGGGCTGGGCCGTGGTGTTTGGGGCCTTCATCTCTATCGGCTTCTCGTATGCCTTCCCCAAAGCCCTCACTGTCTTCTTCAAAGACATCCAGCTGATCTTCGGTGCCTCCTACAGCCAGATTGCATGGATTTCTTCCATCATGCTGGCAGCAATGTATGCCGGTGGTGAGTAGACATGCATGTAGCCAAGCAGCTCCCAGTCAGCATTGAGTCAATTATGACCACAATGCACAGATTATATATTAAGAGATGCATGGCTTCTATGGAGCGTTGCAGTGGCTTGTTTTTTCAACCCAAAAATGTAGGCCTATATCTTCCATGTGAGGACTCATTGTAATAGCTGTAACTGATCAAGAGTAATGAGTATTGCTATGTTCAAATTATTATGAATGCCTAAAAAGTAAAATCTTTGTGCAGTTGTCTCCTCTAAAATCATATATATTATTTAGGGATAATAACATCTGTTTGTAGTTTATTTAGTAAGTTTACTAGTTGAAGAAAATACTGTAGTAGGCTATTTAAGATGAAAGACAAGCAATTGTAAGTAACCTAACTTACTTAATCATGTTGATAGAATAAACACCTTGTTACCTCTTACTTTAGTATAATGATCTTTGACAGCAACCTCTTTCTTGGAAACCTGTAAATAAAATGTATTGAGTAAAACGAACTGCTAAACCAGTGGCTGCGTCTTGCTGCCTATTGTTAGGCTTCATATGGAAGGGTTAGAAATGGGTTGTTCATGTGCTTTTGCATCTGACACGAATTTGGATGTTTAAACAAACCCACTCTTTCACTTATCATTGGGGACGTGCAGTGGCAGGTGATTCACCCTGGGGCACGTTCAGTAGGCCATCATGGAGTGATCCAGGTCACAAATGTCTGCACTGTCAGTTGTAAATGTTATTTATTTTGTCTATCCGTGCTCTGTTTGCATGAACATTTGTATATTCATAATTGTCAGCCTGTGGCTCAAGTGTAAGGATGTTTTATAATGCACCTTCAATGACTCATTAGATGACACTGAGATATTATCCATCAGTGGCTGCAAGGTTAAAAGACGACAGGGCGCCTGACTCACCTGCATTCACCAGCATAGAGAATCCTGTGAAATATTCCCACGCACAGTGGCAGAGGCACATGTCTTTATCATATTGTCCTTGACTCTGCTTTTGCAATGTCACACAGTGGAAAAAGGACAGGGGGAATATATCAGACATGGGTTCAGTACATTTGGGCCTCACAACAAGTCCCTATGGGACGAACGTGACAGCATTTCAGGGGACCTATGACTTAGGGAGCCAGAGTGATAAGGTTCTAATGGGTGAGGAAATTGTGATGATGTCTGGGATGCCACCCCAAAGTGACACAGTCACTAGGAGGACACGGTCTGTATGCACACCTAGTCTATATATCCACACAGGGTTTGCTAGGCTTAATGAATCTGATCAAGCAATAGCTAAGGTCACTGCTAGGATGAATTTATTTTATATAATAGCTAATCCAGAGATTTCTTCTGTATCTTGTAGATAGGTAAATATAAAAGTGCACCTTTTTATCTTTCGATTCAGCTGTAGTATAAAAAAAACGATGTTTACGCTGTAATGACTAAACATAGCATTTTACATTGATAAAAAAGGATAAAAGACTAGATATGGAGAAAGAGTAACTCTGTAGATGTGCAGTGTACAGCTGCTTTTATATTAAGTATAACACCTAGGTCATTGTCAGAATGTCTAACTGACGAGGGAAATGATTTGTTTTTCACATTTAAACGTCCTTTTGATATGCAAAGGTCCTGATCAATGTTTAATGATTTAAGATGTATTTTTTTTATGTATGAAATAAATTTTGGACAATGGATTCAGGTGTATGCCAAAACTGTGATCTTCTTATTGTTTACTTGGAATGTTCTATTATCACCCGCCTTGCAGTATCATTCCAGCACTGACTAGAAAGTCAGCATGTTGAGATTTCAATATTCGTGTCAGCCTACATATTTTTTCGATTGATGCTGAAGGGAATGATTTAGTGACTCTTTCAATCTTCTGGTTTTAGCAGGGAACAGAAGTGGGTGTTAGGTTGTGTGATGCTAAAGGACTGTTGTACGTATTCTCTGTGGCAGGGTTATGAATGAAGGATAAAGAGAGACAGAATATAGACGGCTATTTAATGATTGATCACACTTTTTTTGTGGGAACATTATCAGGAGACATGCAAATTAGGCACTGGTCTGCTTTGCTTATGTAGGTAAGATAACTATTTAGAACATCAGCCATCTATTCACGCCCGACATAAGTTACTTTGTGTGGATATTTGAACAGCAGTGCATTAGGGGTAACGTAAGATCAAGGGTTAGGTTTCGGGAGGGATCTATCGGTCCGATGTCAACTGCCTATCTATTATCTCAATGCTGCATGAACCTAAGACGAACACTTTCTCTCCCCTTTTCATCTCTCCTCTTTCACTTTTTTTTTTGCAGGACCTATCAGCAGTATTCTGGTCAATCGCTATGGAAGCCGGCCTGTGGTCATAGCTGGCGGAGTGATGTGTGGCATTGGTATGGTAACTGCTTCTTTTGGCAATACCATTACGCATTTGTACATATGCGTAGGAGTCGTTGGAGGTATGGTACCCACTCATACCATACATTTGATTGACATGGCTTGTTTTGCGATTGATGTGTATATTATGTGGGGGCCAACAGAAACAGAAATCACTTGTTTTTAATGCCATTAAAGTTGACTAATGAGAGATACTAATAGTTTCTGTAGGCCTAATCCATAATCTTACTATATGCTCTAAATGTGAAAACCTAAGCAATTTAATTATTGGTTCTATTGAAGATACTGTAGTGGATTCATTATACATAAAACACAACTTTAGATATAGGCCTCATAGTTTTCTTCAGGAGAAACTTCTGGCACAATGGCTGGATGTTGTGTATGTGAAGTAGTCTCCTGACAGGGCGACTTGTTTATCCCACCGCTAGACCAACCCTCTCCCATCTCTCAACCAGCCCTGGTGGTGCTCCTTTAGGAGTATGTATCCTCCCTGGCTGGCCAGGTCTCCCTTGGCATACAGTCTGTCAATGACGACCTAGGAACAGTGGGTTAACTGCTTGTTCAGGGGCAGAACGACAGATTTGTACCTTGTCAGCTTGGGGATTTGAACTTGCAACCTTTCGGTTACTAGTCCAACGCTCTAACCACTAGGATACCCTGCCGCCTGGGCCCAGGGAGTCTCTCAGCCTCTGGGCTTGGGCCGGAGCACTGTGAGGACAGCGCAGGTGTAATTAAGACGGTGTCATTCCGGTTTCCAGAGAGTATGTTCTACCAGGACCCCTGTTCTTTCCCGTAGGCTTCAGTCCTGGTCCTCTCACGGGAGTCACTGCCATCCTCCACCCAGCGAGACTCATTAGCCAGCGCCAGGCCCGCAGGCCTGGAAGATTAATAGAGGGGGGAGGTGGCTATAGCTATAGGGCCTTGTGTTGTGTTCTAATCTCTCTGCATCCCCTCTGCCCTGGCCTGGTGAGACGAGCTAGCTAGGCTAACACACACATCCCTTTCTCACATACATCTTATCAGTCTGTTGAAAGCTGCCACAAACACCCTGTGAGTTTAGATGGTAGTTGAGATACAGAACTCCTTGTAAATGCAGCTACCATTTAAATGGAAGTGATTTTCTTAGTTTGTACCTTCTAAAAGAGACAAATAATAAATAAAAATGAGTATTCATTTCTAATCCGTGTACTTTAATGAGCCTCCAAATTCAATCAAGTTGAGACAGCCATAATTGGAGGTGAAAACGAATCAACACTAATCTGTGTTGGCATTATGACATTTTAATCCAGGAAGAATGCATACTAAGAACTATTTGTTTTAATCTGTACATTTCGTAAAATAAGGCTTTGGAAATTGTGTAGCTCATTGGGCATTAGTGTGGAATTGTGAGCAGAAGACATTTAGCAAATGTTAGAATGATGGAATGGGTCAGTCGAGGTCACTACCTGGAGCTCTACATCTTAAAGTGAAGACTCGTTTAGAGAATAAGATGCTCATTTACAGGCTGAAATGCTACTAAATTGGATTTTTGGGAAAGGAGGTGGTAGTGAATGGACTACCCGGAGCCTGTAATTTATTTCCATTTAAATGGAGAAATCATTTCTGAAATGATTCCTGCTTTCCTTAATGAGATTTTAGTAGGCAATGTTCAATGAGATGGAACCTTAATGTGCACAAAGTAGAATTGGTCTTAATTTAATCCTGCAGTACCAGGCGTTTATGTCAAGGTTTTAGCCTCTGAAAATGGAACTTGTGAATGTGACTGCTCTCCTCTCTTGTTTTCCCGCAGGATTTGGTCTTTCTTTTAACCTCCAGCCATCCGTCACCATCATTGGAAAGTACTTCCAGGTCAAGAGGCCGTTAGCTAATGGGCTGGCCATGGCAGGAAGTCCAGTCTTCCTCTGTACCTTAGCACCTATCAACCAGTTCCTGTTTAACCAATTTGGCTGGAGGGGCAGTTTCTTCATCCTGGGAGCTCTGCTGCTCAACTGCTGTGTTGCCGGCTCTCTCATGAGGCCCATTTGTCCAAAGCCAACTGGAGGCCAACTCACGCAGACAAACGGAACCCCAAAGAAACCTCCCACTGACCGGTCTGAGGCCCAGGTGAATGGACACAACACACAGCTGGAGAAAGGCTGTTTGGAAAACTTCAACAAGTTTCTGGACCTCTCGCTCTTCAAACACAGGGGTTTTCTGATCTACATCGTAGGGAACGCGGTGATGTTCTTTGGTTTCTTCGCCCCTGTAGTGTTCCTGGCCCCTTACGCCCTGAGCCATGGCTTCGACGAGTATTCTTCTGCCTTCCTCTTGTCCATCATGGGCTTCGTAGACATGTTTGCCAGGCCGTTGACAGGGCTGATGGCTAACACTAAGTGGATCAGGCCCAGGATACAGTACTTCTTCAGCTTTGCCATCATCTATAATGGTTTATGCCACCTTCTGTGTCCCTTGGCCAGTGGATATGGGGGGCTGGCGGCCTACTCAGTGTTCTTTGGCATAGCATTTGGAATGGTGTGTGCCCTGCTGTTTGAGACGCTTATGGACCTGGTGGGGCCTCAGCGGTTCTCCAGTGCAGTGGGACTGGCCACCATCATAGAGTGCTGCCCCGTACTCCTGGGACCACCTATTGGAGGTAAGCATTCACGCTGCACACAGCCCACATTCCCGCTCTCTCTAAGGTTAATACACAACCATACAGCTCTTAGACAACTAATGCTATGACACCTTTAGACAAACGTACTCCCTATTGACAAAGGACAAGCACTATTTTCCCTTTAGTCAACAAACACTCTCCCTCCATTTCCCCCAAGACCACCTCTCCATGGTCATTTAATACATGGCTGACAGTATCCCAGTGTTACGCATGCACTTGAGAGAACCTTTATTGTCAGAGTATAGGAAAAGTCCTTCTTTAGAATAACTTCGGTAAATAAAGCAGAAAATGGATTTGGAGCAGAGAAAACCCACCAGTCAGTTGTTCCCCTCTCTCTCACTCTGCTCCTCGGTCACGGCCGTGTGCTGCATGCTGCATGGTGCCGGAGTGGAGCCCAACTACTTTCCAGGGTGTCATTATTGTAAGACATTCCAGTAGAATTGGATTATCATCGGTGAGCAGCGCGGCCTGGAGCGCACGGCCTGCCCAGAGAAAAGCAGTAATTGGTCACGGTTTTTTACTGTTGTAAATAAGCCGGGCCGCTCTGGCTTTCAGGGCACGCCCGCTAGAGGATTCGTCCTCCACACAAATGATGGAACATTTTTCGGAGCTAAGAAGCTGTAAGTAAGGGTAATGAAGGTCTCTCTGCGACTCTTTCTCTCAGTCTATTTTCCCCTTCTCTCTTTACCGGGTCCCCTCGGTCTAGAATAGACCTACTGCCACTGGCTGCAAACACAAGCTTAGAGAGTTTCAGTTACGGAAAACTTTGACCATTGCGATGTTACCAACTTCATTTGATAAGCTGATAATACTAGTCAAATCATTGACCCTAACCCCAAATCCTAATTAGCGTGCACACTCTGGTACACTTTACCATGGCATAAATCTCTCTCAAAATCTAAGGTTTAAGATGAGAATGACCTTTCCCAATAATAGCTTACTACTGATGAAATGAACATCAGGAGTCATTGTGCAAGGTTATTCCAAGACGGGTCTTCTTTTTGTAAACCACAAGCAGTGAGTTTTAGAGGACCTTTTTCCTTTCATGCTTTTTAGAGTGTGTAATCAAAAAGGTTATGTTTCGCGCCCATATTTCCCTGAGATTACTAGGGATAGCACACATTTTGAAAACTCTGTCTCCTACAGCCCACTTTCATTTTGGTCTTATTTGGCACAGAGGAGAACTAACAATGCTAACATTCTCTGCTCAGCCCAAGCTGTTAAATAACACATTTCCATGGAAGTCAACTTGCTTAGTCTTTGAACCACCTGTGGGCTTTCTCTGACAGAATACAAATGTTCTCCTCAGAGTGCTGCTAGAGCCCATCTCATTTCACAGTCTCTGAAATGGCAGACAGACACAAACGGTGGAGTGAAAAAGGAGGGAGAACGGGCTCTGTCAGAACACGCTTCTCTTCTCCATACAAACTGGTTGTCTGTCTAGTCTGTCTGGTAGAAGTAGGATCACGTTTGTTGGCATTCCTATGCTTCTCTCTCCTCTGCAGAGTTTTAATGATGTGTAGATGTATAGTCCTCCTGGTTGTTTTGTGCGACCCTGTTCTGAGGCGCTCATTTAATGGGGGTAAATAAGCGCCTCCCTGCACGTTGAGCGTTATTCTCCAGAGGGCAGAGTCTCTACATTTCCCTTTACAAGTCTCCTCATTACAGCCAGCCTCGTCATGCCGCGCCATGCCTCCTCCCAAACCTGGGGGTCAGCCTAATTAGGAGAAAGTGAGGTAATTGGTGTAATTAGCCTTTTGCTTTCGGTGTTTAATGAATCTCAGTTCAGACTTCACTCATTAGAGGCCCGTACCTGGACCATAATGAAGCTATGAATACATTTAAAAAAGAGGTGACTCTGCCAGATGGACTTAATTACCATTCAGCCAATCAAGAGTTGCCTTAATGAGGGTGATGGTCATCTGCACACACCCACAGGATAGAACGCCATTAATCAGACCATGTCCCTGTTGCTGCTTTGTACTGGACCACGGGCAAAGTGACCTACACACACACACACACACACACACACACACACACACACACACACACACACACACACACACACACACACACACACACACACACACACACACACACACACACACACACACACACACACACACACACACACACACACACACACACAAACACACAGAGTGAGAGAGACAAACTCATGCCCCCATCATCAACTTAATTGAAAATTGACTCATTAAGACCTGTCTTTGAATTGGTTTACCTAACCTGAAAACTGCCCTTCTATTTAACAACCTAACTCTGTGTTTATGTATAGTGGGGTGTTGTGTTGATTGTGTCTCCCAGATGATTCAATAATGCCCGACTCGGTAATTGACCATTAGTTACTGATGTTTGCGGGAAATGAGTCCATTACAGATAAACACCTCAATATAAGTTTGAAATATGGAGAGCAATCAAAGGCCCTGTCTCATTGCACAAACAAGGCGACGTTACATAAGATACATAAAAGGGGTGTGGTTAAATCATGTAGTGTCGCTCTGCTGTGGGTGTTCGAGTGCTTGGAACTATACGTTTCTTTCTGCATTTTTATAAAAATGGTATTATTGACATAGCATTGTTCTGTTTTATATTCTCTACCTATATAATTCATGTTGTTAAGTTTGAAAGAATACTAGATAAAAATAGCCGACACCATTCAAACCAACGAGGGTTCGGAACTTTAAAGCCAATTATCTCAGAATCCTCTTTTTACAGATAGAACCTTCTAGTTCCAAGCTCTTGTCTTATACTTTCTAAAGTTGTTCATTGTGAATGAATTAGTCAATGACCTTCAACTGAGCACACAATAGCTTGGGAAAGTACACTGTTGTCACAGTTGATCTTCCCTTCATTAATCAATTTAGTGGTTCCTACAAACATCTGTCTTGCATGATCCTGCAAATTGATATACAGTATGCACAGACGGATGGACAGACAGTTGATTAGATGTTCACTGTGGAGGCTGAGTGAGTTGGGGAGGACTGCCGATCGATCCAGGGGGAGGTTCAAGAAGCTTATGGCTCCAATCTGATATAAACTCCATTTGTCACTTTTCCTCTGAAGCGGGCTAGATTTTGATCGTTTTCAGAATCGACATGGCCACACTCCTGATTTGTTCTGGTGCAGCCGCCAAAATTGCCTTCCCAGAGAGCCGTGGCAAGCAAGGTCAGGTGTAATGGCTCCATGTCATGTCTCCAGTAGGATCTTCTTCTCTACAGAACCGAGTTTGAAAAGCACATCTAAACCATACCCATGTTACACCTCCTGATTCACATCGTGGAGAGAGATGGGGAAAGGCTTACCTTAACCCATAACAAACTGTTGATAGGAATATACTATAAGCAGGGGGGATTTTGTGGACATCTTGTCTAACTATCCTTCCTATAACTGAACTTTTTATATGATAGGGGGGAAAACTTAGCTACTTTATGTAACCTTCAGTAACATCTCCCCTCTCCTCCCCTTCAGGAGCCTTGGTGGACACCTTTGGCGACTACAAGTACCTGTACCTCATGTGTGGAGCGGTGATGGTGTTCGCAGGACTCTTCCTCTTTGTTATGAATATCTACAACTACAGGATGCTGGAGCGGGAGAGGAGGCAGGAGGAGGGACAGGTAGAGGAGGGCTGTGAGAGCCAGGAGCAGGACCAGGAGCAGGGCCTGGGACTGAGGGAGAGGGGAGAGCCCTCCTCAGAGGAGCAAGGAGAGGCAGGGAAGGAGGCTAAGAAGCAACAGATCCCCTAGGGAAACGAATCAGAAGCGGAAGAGACTAAATTAAGCCATGCATGATACCACTGTTTACAAGTACACTCTCATATATTGATGCCAGTATATCAGTATATAGGCCTACCCAATACTGTATATAGTCCACCCGCCCTCACACACACACACACACACACACACACACACACACACACACACACACACACACACACACACACACACACACACACACACACACACACACACACACACACACACACACACACACACACACACACACGAACACGAACACGAACACGAACACGAACACGAACACGAACGAACACACACACACACACACACACACACACACACACACACACACACACACACACACACACACACACACACACACACACACACACACACACACACACACACACACACACGAACACACACGAACACACACGAACACACAAACACACACACACACACACTACTACTAACCTTGGAGGGGGACACTCCTGAAGTTTTTACTCTTATGCTGTTTTTCTCCATGTAGCAGTTTTTCCCCCATGCTGACAAAGGCTGTTTGGAAAGAAGTACTTCTGACTGTATGAGATCAAATAGCAGTGTAATCCTTTCTGGGCCTTTATTTATTTATTTGAGCTGCAGGTGTGCCACTCCCCACTAGTATCGCAGTTCCAGCTAGTATCCATTTTTTCTTTTGTGCTCAGTAAATTCTCCTGGCCCTAGGTATACCGTATAAGTTAAACCCACCTAAAAATGATATTTACATTTATATTGAGTGTTATTCTGTGAATTTTGACAGTTAAATTCATATGTTATATCAATCATGAAACTGAACACATGTTAGCAATTGAGATGTGTGTCACGTACATGCTGACGATGTAATATTGTCAGCCTTGAGGTAGTCATGAACATTTGACTCTTCCACCTGTATTGATGTTCCAATGAGTGAATGAAGAATGCCACATGTTTCTACATGCACTGTTACAGACATAATGATGTCATTTTATATTCTTGCTCAGGATCCATTTATATTTGAATATGACCAAAATAAATGTCTGCTTTTACATTTTCACATATAGATCATAGAATGAATGCACAAACAGTTTCAGCTGTTATGAAGTCTATGATGACAACCATGTAATTCATGTCTAGATAGGTTGTAGCTTTGCATTAGTGTCTTTTGAAAGATGCGTTTATTGTTATAAGATACTGATGGGAACTCACTTTTTTAAATGCTGTAGAAGAACTCTTTTTGAAGTAAATATGATTGTTGAGTAGAGTGCTCAGCAATAAATGACATCATTATCATTCAGTATTTGCATATAATTATTTCATAAAGAAATTATATCAATTACAATTTACCAGATGTGAATACCCTGTCATTCACCTGTGTCTACTCAGGTAGCTATTAAAATGGGTAAGATTATTGTTTCTTGTAATTTTACCATTACAATTCAGCTAAGACAAAACCATGTCTGTGTGTTATATTTCTTATCAGCATGTTAACATTGGAAGAGGAAAATGACAGTCAACATGGTGTCAAAGCCAGATTTACAATGCTGCCATGACTGTTTGTTTGTAGCTGTGTCCAATTTTTCACGCCAATTGGAACGCTGTGTAACAAGTTTGAAAATGTCAGCTCTAAGGGTGTGACTAGCTAATGAATCAAGGCCCCGATGTTCCAGGCTAGCGCTCTGAGCCGCATGCAGTCTGAAACACTCAACAAATCACTATGCCAATAAGTTAGAACACACACCAGCCCACTGAACCCAGCCCAAGGTCCTGGGACATGACAAGGTGGTAGATGCCCCAGAGACCCGGGGGATGGTCGCTGAGGCTGAGGATCTTATTATTATTATAATATTTTATTTCACCCCGCTCCCTCCACCCTGTTGACCCCCTACCCAACCCCCATTTACACCCTGTGTGTTCCCATAACGTCCCTTTATGCTTTTCCTCAGAACAACTTCCTGGTCTCTGGTGTGTCCACAGGGGTGGTTGAGTGACCAACCTCTCCACAGAACTTTGAGGTCATGTTGACAACCTGGTCTCAGAGCATTTTGTATTATGTTGTACATAAAACCAAGACACTCCATTTAGTATAATTTGTATCATATGTTATGTACTGTATAACTTTGTGGATGTCCATCACCCATTTCATATGATATGTTATGAATTACCATTTGCAAAACGTATGATATGTTACGAATTCTGGCTAGGTGGCTAACACTAGATAGCTGGCTAACATTGGTTAGGCTAGGAGTTAAAGTTAAGTTTAGGAGTTAGGTTAATAAAGGATTAAGGTTAAGGGAAGGGTTATTTAACATGCAAAGTAGCTAAAAAGTAGTAAGTAGTTGAAATGTTGCTTATTAGCTAAAATGCTAAAGTTGTCCATGATAAGATTCATACTCGCAACGTTTGAGTTGCGAAAAACTCACGTTATATGCCTACCCATCCACCCTGATCAACCACCCTACATTTGTTTATTCATTAAGTAACCATCTCTCTTATGTAACCATACCACATGTAACATACAGTTAATTCGGAAAACCCCAAGACTTTTTCCACATTTTGTTTCTTCACAGCCTCATTCTAAAATGGATTACATTGTTTTACCCTATGACAAAGCAAAAACAGTTTTCTTTTTACATTTTTGCAAATGTATTAAAAATCTAAAACTGAAATATCGCATTTACGTAAGTATTCAGACCCTTTACTCAGTACTTAATTGAAGCCCCTTTGAAGCCCCAGTGTTTACAGCTTCAAGTCTTCTTGGGTATGAAGCTACAAGCTTGACACACCTGTATTTGGGGGGCTCTCAGTATCTCAGAGTATCTCTCTGCATCGCAGTGCTAGAGGCGTCACTACAGACACCCTGGTTCAGATCCAGATTCTACATTGTGGAATAATAGTGAAGAAGTCAAAACTATGAAAGCTGTCATCAAAGCAAAGGGTGGCTACTTAGAAGAATCTCAAATATAAAATATTTTTTGATTTGTTTAACACTTATTTGGTTACTACATGATTCCATATGTGCTATTTCATAGTTTTGATGACTTCATTATTATTCTAAAATGTAGAAAATAGTAAAAAATTAACAAAAATCCTTGAGTGAGTAGGTGTGTCCAAACATTTGACTGGTACTGTACTTGCTTCTCTTATGAAATTAGGATATAAGACACTGATTGGCAGGCCACATGAACATGTCAGTTATAGTTAAGAACTAAGATACAATATGGAAATTAAAGACTCACTCTTTGTTACAATAGTGTCATTTTTACCTCAGATGAAAAGATAGAAAGATAGATATACTGTTTGTTGAATGGGTGTTTTTCTTGACCTTGCTAATGCAGGTCTATACTGTGTTTGAATTTAGAGTTGGCTTGCACAAGAAACACAGTCAGGGCCGTGGTGAGATGGAGAGATTTAGTCCCTCAGGGCTCAAAGAGCACCACCATCTATCAGCAGTAGAAATTGAATGGGTTGTGTTTCTCTGAGCTTCACAGATTAGATAGGCATAGATGTTGTGCAAGCAGAACAGAGGCTACCAGTATGCTTATCTTGCTTCTGCTACTGTTGTAGGATCAAACATAGCACACTGACACAACTCTGGGGAAACCTTCTGTCTGTCTGTCTATCTGTCTTTGGAGATGACGTGTTCTAGTTATTAGTTTAGAGAGAACATCCCTGTACCCTGGAGTATAATGTCAGGCCTGTACTATTTACACACTAAGCAGCCCAGGGAGAATTCATTATGTATTGTAGATGGGATGTTTGGTAATGTGTGATTCCCATTGGAGTGTTCTCTGCGTATTTGTATTATTAACCATATGAAAGTGAGGTTCATCAAAGGCAGCTTAGGTTTGACAAACTTTTTTTTAACCCTCATACTACCGCCTGGGGTCATTTTAACCCTCATTACTACCGACTGGGGTAATTATATCCCTCATACTACCGACTGGGGTAATTATATCCCTCATACTACCGACTGGGGTCATTTTGACCCTCATACTACCGACTGGGGTCACTTTGACCCTCATACTACCGACTGGGGTCACTTTGACCCTCATACTACCGACTGGGGTCATTTTGACCCTCATACTACCGACTGGGGTCACTTTGACCCTCATACTACCGACTGGGGTCACTTTGACCCTCATACTACCGACTGGGGTCACTTTGACCCTCATACTACCGACGGGGGTCACTTTGACCCTCATACTACCGACGGGGGTCATTTTAACCCTCATACTACCGACTGGGGTCATTTTGACCCTCATACTATGCATATACTGTAGTTATAACTGGGTTATAACTGGGTATAATGACGTATGACTGTATTGGTGTGTATTTAGCCAAAAAATAGTTATTCTACAGAAAATTGCATATTAATACCAGAATTCCTAGAAAATCCTCCAATATTCTACATGTGCAACTTGTTATGGTATTTGCGTTGCTATAACATTTGATTTGAAGTGACTTTGAGGATTTGGGCTAACTTTTTAAAGCCTCCTGCAATAGGTCCTACCACTCCCATTGTTTCACAAGCAGTAATGCTGATGCTAACCGTAGGGTAAGTGAATAAATAAAACTAAGCCATAGTTGTGGTCATTGTCTCTCAGGATCAATGGATAAATAACGTTTTGTCAATTAAATTATGTATATTAAAATGTTTTATGATATTCCAATCAAATTATGGTAAATCTGCTTTTTAGTACTTGTGGATTGAACACATTTTTTTAAGGAAACATTTGTATTTAACTGTAATTTTAGTAAATGAATAGTCTGTTTAGGTTATTTTCTATTTCATATAACATTATTTAAATGTATAATGATGTTTTGCTTTTTCCAATAGTTTCTTCTTGGGATCAAAATGACCTCAGATGGTGATCCATGCATGTAAAATATGTGACACGGTATGGCAGACCACAGTAGAATGTCAATTATAGTTAAGAACTAAGATACAATAGTCAAATTAAAGACAGTCTTCGATAAGAAAGTGTAATTGCTACAGCAAGTGAAAAGCCTAACATGAAATAAGATGGATATACTGTTAGTTGAATGGATGTTTTTCTTGACCCTTGACACCTGGTAATGCAGGTCTATGCTGTGTACAAGATAATGCCCATCTGATGAATTTAGAGTTGGCTTGCACAAGAAACACAGTCGGCCGTGGTGAGATTTAGTCCCTCAGGGCTCAAAGAGCACCAACATCTATCAGCAGTAGAAATTGAATGGGTTGTGTTTCTCTGAGCTTCACAGATTAGATAGGCATAGATGTTGTGCAAGCAGAACAGAGGCTACCAGTATGCTTATCTTGCTTCTGCTACTGTTGTAGGATCAAACATAGCACACTGACACAACTCTGGGGAAACCTTCTGTCTGTCTGTCTATCTGTCTTTGGAGATGACGTGTTCTAGTTATTACTTTAGAGAGAACATCCCTGTACCCTGGAGTATAATGTCAGGCCTGTACTATTTACACACTAAGCAGCCCAGGGAGAATTCATTATGTATTGTAGATGGGATGTTTGGTAATGTGTGATTCCCATTGGAGTGTTCTCTGCGTATTTGTATTATTAACCATATGAAAGTGAGGTTCATCAAAGGCAGCTTAGGTTTGACAAACTGCTTTGTTAAATGTCAGAATGTGTCCCCATGTGTACGGTTTGACATCATGCAAGAAATGCCAGATTAGACTGTACAGAGTGGGAGGGTGGGCAGAACCGTCTTTGTGACAATTTACACTAGAGCTAGCTAATATATTCAGAATATATTCCTTTTGAGAGGCACTTTTTTCAGTTGAATGTAGGACAGAAGAATTCCCTATGATCGAAGGCAATATAAATATTGACCAGTTTAAACATTACCGCAAAGGGGGTTTATTCTGACCAAAATGAAGTTGTTTAACAGTTGGGTCTGTTGCACTATCTTTATATGTGTGAGTTTTGTATATTGTTTATATAAGAGATGGTATATACAGGAGGGTTTACTTTTTCCCTTATTGTGGAGTCTGGCCATAATCTATCCCTCCCCTTCTCTCCTCTCTCTTCCCAGTACCTACATGGATTAGAACCTATTTCACACTTTCCCCTGTTAGGAATCCTGCAGTGATGGATCCTGGGTCATTTCGGTCTTCTTTGCACAATTCACCTCTCTCTCCACCTCTCATCCCCCCAGTAGACCTTCCTTAATGCATTATCTATTCACACCAACATTTGACATGGCCTTTTCTGCACAGCCCTCCTTAGAATAAAAACTGTTCAGCAGTCAGCCACATTGAGATAGACGGAGGGAGGGAGGGAGGGAGGGAAGGAGAGAGAGAGACAGCGAGAGAGAAGGAGAGAGGGACGGAGGGAAGGACGGAGGGACGGAGGGAGGGAAGGAGAGAGAGAGACAGCACGAGAGAAGGAGAGAGGGACGGAGGGAGGGAAGGAGAGAGAGAGACAGTAAAGGAGGGGAGGTACAGAGCAGAGAAGAGGTGGGGTAGAAAAGCGAAGGAGAAATAGTTGGAAAAGAGTGGGAGCAGTAGAGAGTAAGAGAGACAGGGGAGAGTTCACGGCTAGAGGAGGTGTTGAAACACTATTTCATTAGTCACTCTCTCTGTCCCATCCATGGACCAGGGGAGGTAGTGAAAGTAATTTAACGTACATCTATAATTCATTTGCTCTCTTTGGGCTGTTGCATGTGATTGGTCTGTGCGGCTGAGCTTGATCGGGTGATGGAGTGGGTTTATTACGTGTGTGTGAAGGAGCTTGCGTGGCGGGGCACAGGGCCACTGACACTGTAATGCTGTAGCCATCACTACAGCACCAGGTTGAGCAGGGAATGTGGGCCGATGCTGGCCCCTAACTCAAACACCCACACGTGCATGCATGCACAGACATACACACACACACAGCTTCCTGAAGGCAGAGATGGGAGTCACAGCACGTAGCACAGCCTGAGGCCAATGTTCTACCACTATGTGTCCCACTATTGTCCCATTTTGTGTCCCACTATGTGCCCCACTATTGTCCCACTATGTGTCCCACTATTGTCCCATTATGTTTCCCTGTAACGAATCTCTTCTTCATCTGAGGAGGAGTAGGAAGGATCGGACCAATATGCAGTATGGTAAGTGTCCATGTTAATTTATTAGACTGAACACACAAAGCAAAATAACAAAGTGAATGAAAGAAACGAAACAGTTCTGTCAGGTGAAACACACAAAACAGAAAACAACTACCCACAAATCCTAGTGGGAAAACAGGCTACCTATGTATGGTTCTCAATCAGAGACAACGATTGACAGCATCCTCTGATTGGGAACCATACCCGGCCAAACACATAGAAATACAAACATAGAGCAAAACATAGAATACCCACCCACATCACACCCTGACCAAACTAAAAATAGAAACATACAAAGCAATCTACGGTCAGGGCGTATTGTCCCATTATGTGTCCCACTTTCTTCCCATCATTTGTCCCACTATTGTCCCATTATATGTCCCACTATTGTCACATTATGTGTCCCACTATTGTCACATTAAGCGTCCCACTATTGTCCCTCTATTGTCCCACTATGTGTCCCACTATTGTCCCAATATGTGTCTCACTATTGTCCCACTATGTGTCTCATTATTTCTTTCCCTTTCTCTCTTCTCTCTCTCTTTCTTTCTCTCTCTTCCTCCCTCAATGTGAGCACACACTTTTGCTGCTTCTGTACATTTCCTGTACCGCCCCCTATAGCCCCTCTGCAGATGTGCCGATGCCTTCCTCCACCCCCCCAACCCCCCTCATTTCTCATACTACTTTCCTCTCCTATCTCTGACAGAAACTCACTTAATGGTCTTCAGAAATGTATTTCTTACCCAGAGTCCTTTTCACAAACACAGTTCAAACCAAACTGCCCTCAGTGCTGGTTCCTTTTGAAACTCCCTGCTCTTTGAATCCTGTCTTTTTGAAGAGAATAACCTCTGCATCTCTTTCTCAGAAACCCAGGCTCACACACATACACACGCACACTCTCACACTCAATCTCTCTTTCTCTCTCTTTTTTTTTTCTTTCTTTCTTTCTTTCTTTCTTTCTTTCTTTCTTTCTTTCTTTCTTTCTTTCTTTCTTTCTTTCTTTCTTTCTTTCTCTCTCTCCTCTTCTTCATCTCTCCACTGAATGTGATTAAGGCTTTGTAAGCAGATGTGGAGTGGGTCAGTAGGTGCTTGGACTTTGCCAGGAAGTTGCTCACATGTCTGGTTTTAATGGGCAGCATATGGAGAGGATGACTGATGAGTGGTGAATCGTGATGACAGGTGCTGAGTCATCTGTCGCACTGAGCCCCAGTGCACAACAGGCCAAATCAAAGGACACCTTCAACCCCCACACACACACACACACGCACACAGCGCACACACAGCACACAACCTCTGAAGTCTTACAGGTTGACCACACATTGCACAGCACCAGGTGCCTCAGTTTCACACTCTTTACTTTGCTATTTTGGATTCTCTCATCTCCTCAGCTTGCCTTGTGTCTACACACACCCACTCAGTCACACAATATAGAAAACATCTTGTTCTTTAGTAGGAAGTAATTATGTTTTTGAGCAACATGAGACATATGGTTTAGGATTTAATGTTCTTCATGTTAATTTAATGTTCTTCGCTGGTTAATAATGAGAGGGGGAATAACTACAAATTGGCCTCCGGATTGCTTATTCAAGAGCGGCCTGTACATTTATTTACCTTGCCTGAGGCAGAAAAAAATCTATTTGCTTCCACTTATGCAGGGAAGATAGTGTTCTTTGGTCATGTTTATTCATTCTATTGGTTGGGGAACTATAACCTACTACACATAGTGATAAGACAACCTTTCTCCATCCACCTCACATGTGCTCGACAAACACAAATAGTCTGTACCCCTCCTATCAAAGTAGTGTCTCTGTGCTGGAGGTCAATCCAGCTCATTTATACTGAGGAGATTATTTTGTGTAATTGGGACTTTTGAGGTAACGACACCCTATAAATTGGAGATGAGAGATCTAGATGACGCAGGGCCCAAATGCATTGCTATTCCATGGCAACTGCCTCCCGCAATAAGGTCACAGAGGAGGTGTTTAATTAGTCCAGCATGGCCGTCCCAGAGGAGGGTTTTTTTATTACCTCAATATGTCATAGGAATGCATCAGCAACCAACATGCCAACTACAGAAGAGAGACAGCGAGAGAGAGAGAAAGAGACAGAGACCAAGAGCGAGAGAGAGAAAGAGAAAGAGAGCTAGAGCACGAGAGAGAAAGAGACCAAGAGCGAGAGAGAGAGAAAGAGAGCTAGAGCACGAGAGAGAGAGAAAGAGAAAGAGAGCTAGAGCACGAGAGAGAGAAAGAGACCAAGAGCGCGAGAGAGAGAAAGAGACCAAGAGCGCGAGAGAGAGAGAAAGAGACCAAGAGCGCGAGAGAGAGAGAAAGAGACCAAGAGCGCGAGAGAGAGAAAGAGACCAAGAGCGCGAGAAAGAGACCAAGAGCGCGAGAGAGAGAGAAAGAGACCAAGAGCGCGAGAGAAAGAGAAAGAGAGCTAGAGCACGAGAGAGAAAAGAGACCAAGAGCGAGAGAGAGAGAAAGAGACCAAGAGCGAGAGAGAGAGACCAAGAGCGCGAGAGAGAGAGAAAGAGAGCTAGAGCACGAGAGAGAGAAAGAGACCAAGAGCGCGAGAGAAAGAGAAAGAGAGCTAGAGCACGAGAGAGAGAAAGAGACCAAGAGCGCGAGAGAGAGAAAGAGACCAAGAGCGTGAGAGAGAGAGAAAGAGACCAAGAGCGCGAGAGAGACAGAGACAGAGACAGAGAGTGAAAGAGATTGAGGAAGCGAGAGTGAGAGGAAGATACAAAGAGGGAGAGAGAGAGGGGGGGGGCGTGGGTTGGGAGAAAGAGAGGAACAGAGAAAGGGAATTGGAGAGAAGGAAAAAACTATGTAGTGTAGCTTATTGCTGTCTTATCACTGAGTTGAGCATTAATTTCACTCATTACTGGTTGGTGTTTTTAGGAGATGGGTGGCCAACTGATCTTTGGGCCACTGGCCAGCAGAAATGAATGGCATCTGTTCAGTCCTGCCTGTGTGAACGTGGTGCCAATCGAACATGTCTCTTCTTCACAGTAGAATGTTTTTGTTGTGGTCAGCCCTGGCCCTGCCTGTTTGTTACAGTGGATCCCTATGTTCAGTAACATACCTATACTAATGAGCCTGTCCAGGCCTGGGAGGACTCCTGGGTTGCCCCTAACTGTTATAATTATAGCTCAGTGCCCCTGACACACTCTGAGCACTAACACCTGCAGGTGGCCTCTTCACTGCCTGTCTAAAACAGAACTGAACTGATCTGGAGGGCTGGTTTTTGAGAGAAGAGCTGTGTGACAGGTGCACATTTCCGATTTCTAGCTATCCCAAGGTCACTAAACATTTCATTATTCTGAATAAGTCACAGGCAGTGGAGGTAGGCTACTGTCTACCTACAGTGGTGGTGTAAACTCTGGGCTACGATCTGGGTGACACACATAGACACACCCACACACGCACACACATAGCATGTAGAGGGAAAGTGATTGATTAGGTTTTTAAAAGTCTGATGTGGACCCACGGCCAGTAATTGGCACAGTGCTTTGTTTTTTTTTTTGTATTCCTCCACGGCTTGATCTATGTCCCCTCTCACATTCAGAATGATTTAAGAAAGCAATTTGAGAGCTCAAGTAGCTGCGGGGTGGGAGAGCAACAGGCAGAGTTGTTCTGTGATTTTCTTAGACACTAGAGGTCAGTGTTGCTCCACTGTTGAAGTTTCAGGGCAGCGTTATCTGAGCAGTTTAAATTCTCATCTGACTGTTGCCCAGTAACTAAGCACTGCGGTTGAGGCTGATTGAGCCAGGGCTGATGGCAGTCTGGACAGTCTCTGGTCACTCCCTGCACAAAGCTGAGGTTAGACCAGCTGGAGGGCTTGATAAACTGGGCGACTGGAGCAGTTATCTTCAGATACATTATGTCATACATAATCTGATTAATCAACTACGTATTTAGTGATAATAAAATATAATTGTTTTTTTGTATTACAATACATAATGAAATGTTTGATAAAGGATCAATAAATAGATTGAATGTGTGTGGACTGAAGAATATCTACTACAAAAGTAGGCTTGTGTGAAAAGTGATGCAAAAGAACACTGAGAGAATCATATTCAGGGTATATTTTTTAAACATTTTATGTTTATTTTATAAAATTAAACATTTATTTAACTAGGCAAGTCAGTTAAGAACAAATTCGTATTTACAACAATGGCCTACCCCAGCCAAACCCAGATGACACTGGGCCAATTGTGAGCCGCCCTGTGGGACTCCCAATCACGGCCGGGTATGATACAGCCTGGAATCAAACCAGGGACTGTAGTGACGCCTCTTGCACTGAAATGCAGTGCCATAGACCTCTGTGCCACTCGGAAGCCCCAATGGAATATGAAGGGGCGAGAGGTTGATATGTGTCAATAGGATAATGACATGGTGTAAAAATGAAGAAACAAACACACATGAAATGATGAATTCATATTGTGCTGTAAATTCCCCCTCCTCCTTCCTCCTCTGTATTGATTGCTGGACGTGTTGTTGTTAACATTTAGATTTGATTACTGCTGACATGCAGGCCAGGGCTGAAACACAGGCTGGTAATGACTGGATGCACCCTGCATATTAAATATAGAATGGATCCTGCAGGAGTAATTAATATCGCACTGTGGTTATGGATTTCCTGGCAGAAACTGACAATCAGATTTGCATGGCTAGAAAGTTCCTTACATGGTTAAATGAATCCTTACTTCCTCCTCTCTCTGTTTGATGGGTTTCTGACTCGGTCACAGTTGTCTTTGGGGTCTCAAGCTAAAACTAGGTGTTGAAATTGGAGTTTTTTTTCACCTTCTCACAGTTAAGAGGAAGGCATTCTGGTCATTTCACAGTTGTGGCTGGGAATAGTGGAGGCATGCATGGGGGACATTGGGTCTGTAGTGTTGTTGATACCCTTGACATAGGGCTTTTCTTTCGCTCTACGGCACGGTGCCTTTGCTTAAGTGTGAAGCTCTTGCTTTTTACAGGTCCTGGTGTTTCTTGTTGCGTGCCATGGCCCTGTTAGAATATTCCAGGCCATTCTGTGTGGCTCTGGAGGGAATCATTCTTCTGTACCTCATGTTCCATTTGACACTGGGTTGTGTTCCTTCTCTTCTATCACCTCAGCTCTCCAGAGATTCCATTGTGGTTTCTCTAAAATCATTCCACTTTAAAAGGTGTCAGTTTAGTTGCAGATTATAATGCAGTCAAGATGTTGGAGAGGATATTGACCTTGCGGTAAACATGACTATGACATGACCACTTATTTTATCATAATACTGTATATTGCTATATTTCAGCAATGTCAGTATCATCACTGTCTTTGACCCCTTGTTATTATATTAAACCTGTTATTACCTAGTTATACATCAAACATCTTGGAAGGTCATTTAGTTTGTAAGAAATCCTCAGTAGAGTCCTTAGAATAATGTCATAAATAATGCTATTTTCTGTAAATAAGCACTTCGAAAAATATAGCTACGACAGTGCCTCTGAAAAGATGAAGTGGTCTTGGTGCTGAAAACATGCCCTTGAATCATCTCTCCTGCATAATAATCCCTCTCTGAAATAACATTTAAACCCTTATGCGTGAAATATCAGGTGTTTGTGTCCATAGCTCCTGTAATGCATCTTTGTCCTTTTTTTTGGGCCCCTGCAGATGAGATGACTGATTCTCCTGCATCTGGGTTCTTCTCACAGTCTGTGTCATTTCCAGGCCAGCGCTCCCCTGGGAGACCCCCCTGCCCCGGGTCTGGCACACATAACACATAGGCTCTGTCACCACTGCTTATTTTAGAATGGCCTCCTTGGCTGCATGCGAGAAGTTGAACTTCATGTAAATCATATTAATACATTTGCTCCAAAGTTGCTCTAAGGATTTGGGCATGCTCTGGTGAGAGACTGACAGTAATGCTTACATTCTGCAGGGGCTACATCCACAGTCTGCTGGCTCTGCTGTTTGTGTTGGAGAGAAATGGATATAAAGGGGGTCACTATCAATTCTGAAAGATCACAGAGAATATTTGCTGCAGGACATTGGAACAAAGCTGTAGTGTAGCGTTTACAAGGTTGTTTATCTGTGTGTGTGTGTGTGTGTGTGTGTGTGTGTGTGTGTGTGTGTGTGTGTGTGTGTGTGTGTGTGTGTGTGTGTGTGTGTGTGTGTGTGTGTGTGTGTGTGTGTGTGTGTGTGTGTGTGTGTGTGTGTGTGTGTGTGTGTGAGGGTGGGTGGGTGGACTATATACAGTATTGGGTAGGCCTATATACTGATATACTGGCATCAATATATGAGAGTGTACTTGTAAACAGTGGTATCATGTGTATCATATCTGTGCATTTTGGTGATGTTCAGTTACCCACAAGAAACAAAAACAGGGATTGTATTTGTTCCATTTAACTCCTGCTGCTTGCTCAATAGCTCTCTCCACTGTCTTCATGTCCTCTATTTCAGCCAACACCTGGGTCCCCATCATAAAAACAGAGAGGGAGGGGAAAATGGAGGGAGAAAGCGAGGGATCAAGAGAGAGGACGAGTGAGTGAAAGAGAGAGACCGAGACAGGGAAGAGGCAGAGAAAGAAAGAGAGAGATAAATAAACAAAGAGCGAGCGGGAGGAGGAGATATAGATGAGATGAGATGATGAAAAATAAAATCCTTTGTCTTCACTTTAAGCACAGCTCAGTAGCTGGGCCAGCCATTGATTAGAGTGTGAGGTAATGTTAATGTGATCAATATGTGCCGAGCTGATAAGGATGTTCACAGAAAGTGAGGCTGTCATCTTCCTCCCTCACCTCGCCTGGCCTCGCCACGGAGCCAAGGAGGGGGAAGTAGAGGAAGAGAAGAGGTGGATAAAGGGAGAAGAGGAGAAGAGGAGAAGAGGAGGAGTGGAGGAGAGGAGGAGTGGAGGAGACTGGCCTATCTTTATCTCCACCATGAGCTAATTGCTCCAAGAGATCAAAGAGCCTCATCGTTAGGGAGGTACTGGATAGAGAGTAGAATGATGATGTCACTTGCTTATGAAACCCTCTCAACACGACTCCAATAGATCAACACAAGGAGAGGGAGAGGTTTTGGATGGTTGAGGGGCAGCTTTTGGGGAACTGTGGGGAATCTTTGATGGTTGGTTGCCTGGTGGTTGGGAGCTTGGCCCGGTGGGCGGTGGACAAAACGGATCCCCGTTTTGACTTGGTGGGAGAACCCTTTGGCGAGAATGCCAAGAGTGTGCAAAGCTGTCATCAAGGAAAAGGGTGGCTATGTAGTAATAAATACGTTTTTGGTTACTACATGATTCCATATGTGTTATTTCATAGTTTTGGTGTCTTCACTAGTATTCTACAATGTAGAAAATAGTAAAAATAAAGAAAAACTCTCGAATGAGTAGGTGTTCTAAAACTTTTGGCCGGCAGTGTAACTACATACACTTTATAGAAAATTTGCTCTTTTACTATTTCTCCAGCTGGTTTCCTGAAAAAGAAAGCCTCCACTTCTATGTCAAAGATAATAAAACACTGTAGTAAATACTATAGTAATGTCTGCAAAAACAATACAGTAAATACTACAGTATACTACAGTCCGCAAAAACACTACAGTAAATACAACAGTATAGTAAAGTCCGCAAAAACACTACAGTAAATACGACAGTATAGTAAAGTCCGCAAAAACACTACAGTAAATACTACAGCATAGAACATTCTGCATAAAACACTACAGTAAATACTGCAGTGTACTACAGTCCGCAAAAACACTACAGTAAATATTACAGTATAGAAAATTCTGCATAAAACACGACAGTAAATACTACAGCATAGAACATTCTGCAGAAAACACTACAGTAAATACTACAGCATAGAACATTCTGCAGAAAACACTACAGTAAATACTACAGCATAGAACATTCTGCAAAAACACTACAGTAAATATTACAGCATAGAACATTCTGTATAAAACACTACAGTATATACTACAGCATAGAACATTCTGTAAAAACACTACAGTAAATGCTACAATATATTATATTCTGCAAAAATACTACATTAATTACTATAGCACATACTACAGTCCGCAAAAACACTATAGTAAATACTACAGCATAGTAAAGTCCGCAAAAACACTACAGTAAATACTACAGCATAGTAAAGTCCGCAAAAACACTACAGTAAATACTACAGCATAGAACATTCTGCATAAAACACTACAGTAAATACTGCAGTGTACTACAGTCCGCAAAAACACTACAGTAAATATTACAGTATAGAAAATTCTGCATAAAACACGACAGTAAATACTACAGCATAGAACATTCTGCAGAAAACACTACAGTAAATACTACAGCATAGAACATTCTGCAAAAACACTACAGTAAATACTACAGCATAGAACATTCTGCATAAAACACTACAGTAAATACTACAGCATAGAACATTCTGCAAAAACACTACAGTAAATACTACAGCATAGAACATTCTGTATAAAACACTATAGTAAATACTACAGCATAGAACATTCTGCAAAAACACTACAGTAAATGCTACAATATATTATATTCTGCAAAAATACTACATTAATTACTATAGCACATACTACAGTCCGCAAAAACACTATAGTAAATACTACAGCATAGAACATTCTGCATAAAACACTACAGTAAATACTACAGCATAGTAAAGTGCGCAAAAACACTACAGTAAATACTACAGTATAGTAAAGTCCGCAAAAACACTACAGTAAATACTACAACATAGAAAATTCTGCATAAAACACGACAGTAAATACTACAGCATAGAAAATTCTGCATAAAACACGACAGTAAATACTACAGCATAGAAAATTCTGCATAAAACACGACAGTAAATACTACAGCATAGAACATTCTGCATAAAACACTACAGTAAATACTACAGCATAGTAAAGTGCGCAAAAACACTACAGTAAATACTACAGTATAGTAAAGTCCGCAAAAACACTACAGTAAATACTACAACATAGAAAATTCTGCATAAAACACGACAGTAAATACTACAGCATAGAACATTCTGCATAAAACACGATAGTAAATACTACAGCATAGAACATTCTGCATAAAACACTACAGTAAATACTACAGCATAGAAAATTCTGCATAAAACACGACAGTAAATACTACAGCATAGAACATTCTGCAAAAACACTACAGTAAATACTACAGCATAGAACATTCTGCATAAAACACTACAGTAAATACTACAGCAAAGAACATTCTGCAAAAACACTACAGTAAATGCTACAGTATATTATAATCTGCAAAAATACTACATTAATTACTATAGCACATACTACAGTCCGCAAAAACACTACATTGAATACTACAATAAAGTCTGAAAAAACACTACAGTGAATACTATAATATTTATACCATGTTATAGTATACTATAACACTTTTATGTGGGTAACCCTTGCTGCAATGCTGGAAAGATATAATCTCCACAGCAGCAGGCGATTTCAGGTCAATTCGACAGATAGATGTTTAACTAGACTTTCTCTGGACTTGTTACAGGTTAGTCAAATGAAAGATGCACTATGCAGATTTCGCTCCGCCATTTCCTGGTTTCTAAAATGTAGTTTGCCTAATAGTTCACCTAATTTCAGTTTATGTGACAAAACAAGAAAGTATAGTGTAGAGCCCTCAAACTCTGGACTTTGAAGCCAGTCCACTGTGTTTTTTCATTGTTCCCCTCGAATCAGGCACTGATTTAGACCCGGGACACCAGTTGTGTGCAATGAAATATCAGGAATGTTGGCAGTTGATGTTCCTCTTCAATAACACAGATCCAAAGCAAATCAGGGGGAGAAAAAAAGGTTTATTCAAAGATAAAACCAAATCATAGATGTTGTGCTGAGAAGTAGATGTTCATTCTTCCTTATCCTCAGTGATTCTTTCCATAGAACAAAGAGGCAGGATATAGTTTTATATCCGAACCCTAGCCTGTGGTTGACCAATTAGAATTCCTTGCAATAAAACTGTTTCAGGCTCAATGCCTAGACAAATTCCTCCCATGTCTCTGACCCATTGATCATTAATTCCCTATTACAGAAATACCACTATTTCCATTGATCATTAATTTCCTCTTGACCTTTAATCTTCTGCGTTGTGTATTTATCTTCAAAATATTCTTACACTCCCCCTAGACCATTTTTAAAATACATATACTTAAATATGTATTCCTAGAAAATAATAGGAAACATTAAAATTTAGGCAGTATAAAAAACATTAGCAGTAAGCATAAAATCATTCACATTAAACACCTTGCTGTCACACCCTGACCGTAGATTGCTTTGTATGTTTCTATTTTTTGTTTGGTCAGGGTGTGATGTGGGTGGACATTCTATGTTTGTATGTCTAGGTTTTGTATTTCTATGTTTTGGCCGGGTATGGTTCTCAAATAGGGACAGCTGTCTTTCGTTGTCTCTGATTGAGAACCATACTTAGGTAGCCTGTTTTCCCACTGTTAGTTGCGGGTGGTTATTTTCTGTTTAGTGTTGGTTGCACCTTGCAGAACTGTTTCGGCTATTCTTTTGTTGTTTTGTATTTGAGTGTTCAGTTCAGTATATTAAAAATGAATACGTACCTCGCTGTATTTTGGTCTGACGATTCCTCTTCTTCTTCCGATGAATGCTGTGACACTTGCATTTCTATAAAACACAAAGGGTATATTTTACTTGCTGCTACAATAAGAAATACATTTCAAACAAAGTTATAAACAGGTGTCATGATGATGTCCCTTACGACTCCTACCACATCCTATTAGGGTGCACACATCCTCAAGTGTGCGTGCTCAGCCCCCTCCTGTACTCCCTGTTCATCCATGACTGCATGGCCAAGCACGCCTCCAACTCAATCATCAAGTTTGCAGACGACACAACAGTAGTAGGGTTGACTACCAACGATGACGAAACAGCCTACAGGGAGGAGGTGAGGGTTCTGGGAGTGTGGTGCCTGGAAGACAGCCTCTCACTCCACGTCAACAAAACAAAGCAGATGATTGTGGACTTCAGGAAACAGCCGAGGGAGCACCCCCCTATCTACATCGACAGGACCACAGTGGAGAAGGTGGAAAACGTCAAGTTCCTTGGCGTACACATCACTGACAAACTGAAATGGACCACCCACACAGACAGCGTGGTGAAGAAGGTGCAACAGAGCCTCTTCAACTTCAGGAGGCTAAAGAAATGTTGCGTGTCACTTTAAACCCTCACATATTTTTACAGATGCACAATTGATAGCATCCTATTGGGCTGTATCATCACCTGGTATGGAAACTGTACCGCCCGCAACCGCAAGGCTCTCCTAACGGTGGTGCGGTCTGCCAAGCGCATTAACGAGGGCAAACTACCTGCCCTCCAGGACACCTACAGTACCCGATGTCACAGGAAGGCCAAAAAAGATCATCAAGGACATCAACCACCCGAGCCATTGCGTGTTCACCCAGCTATCATCCAAAAGGTGAGGTCAGTACAGGTGCATCAAAGCTGGGACAGGGAGACTGAAAAACATCTTCTATCTCAAGGTTATCAGACTGTTAAACAGCCATCACTAGCACATTAGAGGCTGCTGACTATATGCATAGACTAGAAATCACTGGCCACTTTAAGGAATGGAACACTAGTCACTTAATAATGTTTACATATCTTGCATTACTCATCTCATATGTATATACTGTATTCTATACTATTCTACGCTATTTTAGTCACTTAATAATGTTTACATATCTTGCATTACTCATCTCATATGTATATACTGTTTTTTCTATACTATTACACTGTACCTTAGTCCGTTCATATGTATAACTCATTCCTACTTAGATTTATGTGCATTGGGTATTTCTTGTGTAATTTGTTAGATATTACTGCACTGTTGGAGCTAGAAGCACACGCATTTTGCTACACCCGCAGTAACATGTGCTAATCACGTGTATGTGACCAATAAAATTGGATTTGATTTGATTTTGACTAGGAGGAAACTCACAAAATAAATAATTGTCTGCAAGACAATAATATTCAATCGTCCTATGAAAGTAACATGTCTGTAACGGCTCTCTTCTATCTCCTCCTCTGACGAAGAGGTGGAACAAGGATCGGAGCAAAATGCAGCGTGATGATGATACATGATATGTTTTAATGATGGAAAAACTATACATGCAGAAACTACAAAAATAATGAAATGAAATAATGAAAACCGAAACAGCCCTTATCTGGTGTAAACACAAAGACAGAAACAATCACCCACGAAACACTCACTGCCTAAATATGGCTCCCAATCAGAGACAACGATAATCACCTGATTATCACCTGACTCTGATTGAGAACCGCCTCAGGCAGCCATAGACTACGTCGACTCCCCACAAAACACCAAAAAACACACCACAATAACCCATGTCACACCCTGGCCTGACCAAATAAATAAAGAAAACACAAAATACTAAGACCAAGGCGTGACAGAACCCCCTCCCCCCCTAAGGTGCGGACTCCCGGATGCACCTCAAAACCATAGGGAGGGTCCGGGTGGGCGTCTGTCCATGGTGGCGGCTCCGGCTCGGGACGTGGACCCCACTCCATAAATGTCATAGTTCCTCCCCCTCGCGTCCTGGGATAATCCACCCTCGCCGCCGACCATGGCCTAATAGTCCTCACCCAGAACCCCACTGGACTGAGGGGCAGCTCGTGACTGAGGAGCAGCTCAGGACTGAGGGGCAGCTCGGGACTGAGGGGCAGCTCGGGACTGAGGGGAAGCTTGGGACTGAGGGGCAGCTCAGCACTGAGGGGAAGCCCAGCACTGAGAGAAAGCTCAGCACTGAGAGGAAGCTCAGCACTGAGAGGAAGCTCAGGCAGGTAGTTGGCTCTGGCAGATCCTGGCTGGCTGGCGCATCTGGAAGAGTCTGGTTGACTGGCAGATCTGGAAGAGTCTGGTTCACTGGCAGATCTGGAAGAGTCTGGTTGACTGGCAGATCTGGAAGAGTCTGGCTGACTGGCAGATCTGGAAGAGTCTGGCTGACTGGCGGATCTAGCTGCTCTGGCTGCTCCATGCAGACTGGCAGCTCTGGCTGCTCCATGCAGACTGACAGCTCTGGCTGCTCTATGCAGACTGGCAGCTCTGGCTGCTCTATGCAGACTGGCAGCTCTATGCAGACTGGCAGCTCTGGCTGCTCCATGCAACCTGGCAGCTCTGGCTGCTCCATGCAGACTGGCAGCTCTGGCTGCTCCATGCAGACTGGCAGCTCTGGCTGCTCCATGCAGTCTGACAGCTCAGGCTGCTCCATGCAGACTGGCAGCTCAGGCTGCGCTGAACAGGCAGGAGACTCCGGCAGCGCTGGAGAGAAGGAAGGCTCTGGCTGCGCTAAACAGGCGGGAGACTCCGGCAGCGCAGGAGAGGAGAAAGGCTCCGACAGCACTGAACAGGCGGAAGATCACCCACTGTCCTGGTTCTACGTCATGTCCCCCCTCGGGAGTTATTCCCCTCTTTTACTTGTCTGTCTGCTTCCCCTTCTGCATTAGAGAGTTGTATGCAATAGTTAAGCATTGTGTCACTCACAAAGTGAACGTCTGCTTTCCTCAAACCTAACGTGCCTGTCACTATCACATTGTCCATCATAGTAACTGCCCAGCCTGCCTTCCTCACACCCTCCTTCACAATGCTTGAACCATCTGTGTACAAGATAAGCTCCGGGTTTTCCTACAGATGACTCTTAGTAAACCCATCAGAGAGCTGATCCAGAACCAACTCACAACAGTGGTGTTCAAGTAATGTGGTGTCTGGAGGAAGCATCAGAGTAGCTGGATTACATGGTGTGTCACGTTGTATGATGATGTAATACCATTTTGAAGTGAGAGAACCACTCTGGAAAAGGGCAGGACAGCTCCTCCGGATGTGAACATGAAAAACATTTTAAATTCACTGTCTAGTGACATGAAGAACCATTTCAAAGTAGAGAAGTGTAGGCAAGAGATAATAAAGAAATATTATGTCATTGTTGACAAAGATGGAACATGGAATCTAACTGATATGCAAAAAGCTTAGGGAAAAATACAGAAAATGTCTAACTCGTTGACAAAAACACGATGGTCTTTAACAGTGTTTGCCGAAATCAGAAAAAGGGAAGATAAATGCTGTCTTGAGAACCGTGATAGAACATTAAATAGAAATAAAGAGACTTCGAGGGCTCTTGGTGAACAGATAAAAACATTAAAAGAAGAAATTCAACAATTACAGGCAAGGGTCGTAAAAGCAGACTTGGTCCCAACCTGTGGACCTTTTGTTCCCTCAGGCTGAATTGCGCAAGGATGATAGGGTTTCAAACATCTGGTCTGCATTGCGTGGCTTTGGGTTAATATATTCTGACAGCGGTGACAAACAATGTCTTAGGCCAACCAGAACACAGGCTGTAAAAGGTAGTAAAGACAAACCTCCGGTGACAGTAATCACACATAAATCAGCATCTCCAAAACAGTTGGATGAATGGTCAAAAACTTTGAAGCATCCACGAGACAGGGGTATGAAGATGTGGGACCCCGCATCTCTACTTGCACATCATCATCTGCACATCTATCACTCCAGTGTTAATGCTAAATTGTAGTTACTTCTCCACTATGGCCTATTTATTACCTTACCTCCCTAATCTTACTACATTTGCACACACTGTATATAGATTTTTTTCTGTTGTGTTATTGACTGTTTGTTTATTCCATGTGTAACTCTGTGATGTTGTTTTTGTCGCACTGCTTTGCTTTATCTTGGCCAGGTCGCAGTTGTAAATGAGAAATTGTTCTCAACTGGCCTACCTGTGAAATAAAATGTTTTTTTAAATGTTGAAGCATTACACGAAACTCTACAATCTGCATCCTTATGATGGGTTACAGGTATTAGCCTTTGTTTTGAACAACCATGAACATGGTGTTGTTGATGAAAAGATTTAAAGAGCTGTGGGTGGTGAAGAGCAAGATGTGGTCGATGGATGGAGAGCCATACATGTTTTCCTTAAGGGTCTGACCAATGCAACCACCAATTGGGCAGAGATAACCAATGTGTTCAAACACCGAAAGAACCGTTTGTTGAATTTGGAGGTTTAGAGCAGAGGTGGTTAGACACAGTGGGTTACCTGGCATGGAACATGAAGATGCACTCAATCCCTCCAAAATGGGGCCATCACTCAATCTATACACAATGATTTGCAAAAAAACGTTTGTTTCCACAGCTACTGATTGGGAGAGACAAAACTACGGCAACATCATGGAAAGGCTGTCACGACTGGATAGAGACATCAGTCAACATAATAAACCAGCTGTTATCAGAGTTGTGCAGGTTCCGAGTGAAACCAACAACATTATTGGTTCAGCAGAAGAGAACCCTGGTGTACAGTTGAAGTGGGAGGTTTACATATACCTTAGCCAAATATCAAATCAAATGTATTTGTCACATACACATGGTTAGCAGATGTTAATGCGAGTGTAGCGAAATGCTTGTGCTTCTAGTTCTGACAATGCAGTAATAACCAACGAGTAATCTAACTAACAATTCCAAAACTACTACCGTATACACACAAGTGCAAAGGGATAAAGAATATGTACATAAAGATATATGAATGAGTGATGGTACAGAGCGGCATAGGCAAGATGCAGTAGATGGTATCAAGTACAGTATATACATATGAGATGAGTATGTAAACAAAGTGGCATAGTTTAAAGTGGCTAGTGATACATGTGTTACATAAAGATGCAGTAGATGGTATAGAGTACAGTATATACATATACATATGAGATGAGTCATGTAGGATATGTAAACATTATATTAAGTAGCATTGTTTAAAGTGGCTACTGATATATTTTACATCAATTCCCATCAATTCCCATTATTAAAGTGGCTGGAGTTGAGTCAGTGTATTGGCAGCAGCCACTCAATGTGAGTGGTGGCTGTTTAACAGTCTGATGGCCTTGAGATAGAAGCTGTTTTTCAGTCTCTCGGTCCCTGCTTTGATGCACCTGTACTGACCTCGCCTTCTGGATGACAGCGGGGTGACCAGGCAGCGACTCGGGTGGATGTTGTCCTTGATGATCTTTATGGCCTTCCTGTGACATCGGGTGGTGTGGGTGTCCTGGAGGACAGGTAGTTTGCCCCCGGTGATGCGTTGTGCAGACCTCACTACCCTCTGGAGAGCCTTACGGTTGTGGGCGGAGCAGTTGCCCTACCAGGCGGTGATACAGCCTGACAGGTTGCTCTCGATTGTGCATCTGTAAAAGGTTGTGAGTGCTTTCGGTGACAAGCCGAATTTCTTCAGACTCCTGAGGTTGAAGAGGTGGACCAATTCAGTTTGACCGTGATGTGTACGCCGAGGAACTTAAAACTTACCACCTACTCCACTACTGTCCCGTCGATTTGGATAGGGGTGAGCTCCCTCTGCTGTTTCCTGAAGTCCACGATCATCTCCTTTGTTTTGTTGACGTTGAGTGTGAGGTTATTTAGACAACTGCAGGGATCTACAGTTCAGAACCATCCTATTTGGACGACGAAGAAAAAGGAGTGTGTAACTTTGGATATGGAACCAATGTATTTGTCATGTGTTGCCCCACCGTTAGCAAGGAAGCTATGGCCGCTACTAAAGTAGTGATTAAAGATCTATGGGACATGGGTATAGTTGAAACGACACATTCTGCCAACATGTTGTTCATACCCTTTCGACAATGAATCGAGCTGCACAGGTCATAGCTGCTCGTTGCTCCGGTCCTCATAGGGTAAGAGTTGAATACCCCTTGTGTAGAGAGTCATTGTACCATTTAAACTGCAGTGAAATATCTTTTCCATAACCCCAAAATATTATTTACAGCTGTTTGAAGCTGGTGTACAAAACCAAAAGTAAAATAAGCAAATATTAATCTTATGAATGGGAAGCATAGAAATAGCATGCACAGAACAATGTCTGCAGTTTTCCAGTCAAATTGGGCCACTTCAAAAACTATGCCGCGGGTGAAAATGTGCACTTTGCCGTTAAGGGCGACGGTGAGGATTAAACGCAGGATCCAAGGTATGGTTGGCTTTCCACTCGCAACCTTCCTCTTAGACAGCTTGGTTGTGGTTTTTGGGCTATTTCAATGTTGGCCTATAACTTCAGTTTACTGTTGTTGTAGCCTTGTGTTATTATGCAATTATTCATGGACATGTTTAGTTAATTAAATTGGAAGTTATCAAAGCTCTATTGCAATTGCCGATCAGTTATTAGAACACGGTAGATTGATGGTAACAGTAGTCAGATTAGGCTACAGGTTTAAAACAAATAAACACTGGCTGTTGTTGACAAGCATATTCAGTTACTACATATATTATTCATATTTAATTCAGTGATTGAAATGATGACCCCATCCTCAGTAGCCTATTCCAGCAGGCTATTGGGAAACACAAGCACTTCTTACCTCGAAATCACCAAGCTATTCATGTTGAAGAAATTAGTTTGAACTAAGCATAATTGGAACTAAGCATGCAGCTAAATTGTTCAGTTTACGTCTTGCCTACAATAGACTGTCTGAAATTAGATGTAGGACTATCAGGGGCAATAGGCTACTGTAATCGCCTTGTAAAAGTTATGCAGGTATGCTTCAATTTGGCCTTAAATAACTCTGTTTCTGTTAATTAAATTGGAAGTTATCAAAGCTCTGAAATTAGATGTAGGACTATCAGGGGCAATAGGCTACTGTAGACTGTCTGAAATTAGATGTAGGACTATCAGGGGCAATAGGCTACTGTAGACTGTCTGAAATTAGATGTAGGACTATCAGGG
>NC_060190.1:57498486-57500986 GCF_021184085.1 Oncorhynchus gorbuscha
ATGGGTCAAGTAATTATCTTTTTGTTTTCTCATGATTTGATTGGGTCTAATTGTGCGGCTGTCCTGGGGCTCTGTGGGGTGTGTTTGTGTTTGTGAACAGAGCCCCTGGACCAGCTTGCTTAGGGGACTCATCTCCAGGTTCATCTCTCTGTAGGTGATGGCTTTGTTATGGAAGGTTTGGGAATCGTTTCCTTTTAGGTGGTTGTAGAATTTAATGGCTCTTTTCTGGATTTTGATCATTAGTGTGTATCGGCCTAATTCTGCTCTGCATGCATTATTTGGTGTTCTATGTTGTACCGGAGGATATTTTTACAGAATTCTGCATGCAGGAGTCTCAATTTCGTGTTTGTCCCATTTTGTGAAGTCTTGGTTTGTGAGAGACCTCACAACCATAAAGGGTAAATCAAATCAAATCAAATCAAATTTATTTATATAGCCCTTCGTACATCAGCTGATATCTCAAAGTGCTGTACAGAAACCCAGCCTAAAACCCCAAACAGCAAACAATGCAGGTGTAAAAGCACGGTGGCTAGGAAAAACTCCCTAGAAAGGCCAAAACCTAGGAAGAAACCTAGAGAGGAACCGGGCTATGTGGGGTGGCCAGTCCTCTTCTGGCTGTGCCGGGTAGAGGTAATGATCTCTATGACTGATTCAAGTGTTTTTAGCCAGATCCTAATTGGTATGTTGAATTTTATGTTTCCTTTGATGGCAAAGAATGCCCTTCTTGCCTTGTCTCTCAGATCGTTCACAGCTTTGTGGAAGTTACCTGTGGCGCTGATGTTTAGGCCAAGGTATGTATAGTTTTTTTTGTATGCTCTAGTGCAATGGTGTCTAGATGGAATTTGTATTTGTGGTCCTGGCGACTGGAACTTTTTTGGAACACCATTATTTTGGTCTTACTGAGATTTACTGTCAGGGCCCAGGTCTGGCAGAATCTGTGCAGAATATCTAGGTGCTGCTGTAGGCCCTCCTTGGTTGGTGACAGAAGCACCAGATCATCAGCAAACAGTAGACATTTGACTTCAGATTCTAGTAGGGTTAGGCCGGGTGCTGCAGACTTTTCTAGTGCCCGCGCCAATTCAATGAAATATATGTTGAAGAGGCTGGGGATTAAGCTGCATCCTTGTCTCAACCCACGGCCCTGTGGGAAGAAATGTGTGTGTTTTTTTGCCAATTTTAACCGCACACCGTTTTTTTGTGTACATGGATTTTAAAATGTTGTATGTTTTACCCCCAACACCACTTTCCATCAATTTGTATAGCAGACCCTCATGCCAAATTGAGTCAAAGGCTTTTTTGAAATCAACAAAGCATGAGAAGACTTTGCCTTTGTTTTGGTTTGTTTGGTTGTCAATTAGGGTGTGCAGGGTGAATACATGGTCTGTTTTACAGTAATTTAGTAAAAAGCCAATTTGACATTTGCTCAGTACATTGTTTTCATTGAGGAAATGTACGAGTCTGCTGTTAATGATAATGCAGAGGATTTTCCCAAGGATACTGATGACGCATATCCCACGGTAGTTATTGTGGTCAAATTTGCCTCCACCTTTGTGGATTGGGGTGATCAGTCCTTGGTTCCAAATATTGGGGAAGATGCCAGAGCTAAGAATGATGTTAAAGAGTTTTAGTATAGCCAATTGGAATATGTTGTCTGTATATTTGATCATTTCATTAAGGATACCATCAACACCACATGCCTTTTTGGGCTGGAGGGTTTTTATTTTGTCCTGTAGCTCATTCAAGGTAATTGGAGTATCCAGTGGGTTCTGATAGTCTTTAATAGTTGATTCTAAGATTTGTATTTGATCCTGTATATGTTTTTGCTCTTTATTCTTTGTTATAGAGCCAAAAAGATTGGAGAAGTGGTTTACCCATACATCACCATTTTGGATAGATAATTCTTCATGTTGTTGTTTGTATAGTGTTTTCCAATTTTCTCAGAAGTGGTTAGAGTCTATGGATTCTTCAATTACATTGAGCTGACGTGCTGTTCCTTCTTTTTCCGTAGTGTATTTCTGTATTGTTTTAGTGATTCACCATAGTGAAGGCGTAGACTCAGGTTTTCTGGGTCTCAATATTTTTGGTTGGACAGGTTTCTCAATTTCCTTCACCATGTCCCATCAGCAGTAAGTCAGCCTCTCCTTCCACAGAGTCCCCACCGTATGCCTGCAATCCACTGCCACGGACTGCAACATCTGCATTGGAGGCAGTGGAAAGACTGATCGGATCATCATAAGAGGGGAAAATGTTGAGTCCTCCCCCAAAAATATCCTGCTGTGTTTCCCAACAGTAAAGACCAAGCCCAGATTGTCTGTAATGAGTGTTGAAATGAGAAAAGCCTGAGGATGTGCCTCTGGTATGAGGATAGACAACCCCTCAGAGTGCAACAGTATGAGGCTGCAACAGAACAGCCAATGGTAGGATAATCGAGGAGGAGCAAGGGAGGGGTTCTTTACTTTGTATTACACATCTTAAATTCATCTCTGTCACTGTCTTCTCT
>NC_060190.1:57503486-57505986 GCF_021184085.1 Oncorhynchus gorbuscha
CTAATGACAGCTCAAAAAGTGAGGGCTGTAATTTAGTCATTAAGGCCTCATCTGGTCTCCCCCTCCCAGGGTCTGGCTGGTGATTCCCCCATAACCCCCTGCATGGTGGTGCCACCCCTGGCCACTGGAGGTGAGGGGAAGAGAGGAGAGGAGAGGAAAGGAGGGGGGAGAGAGGAGAAGAGATTAGAGGGGAAAAGAGGAGCAGCCACGAGAGGCCCACCAGGCAGGCAGAGGCTTTAGAATGAGTTCTCCTGCTGAGAGGGAGAATGGGGGAGGGACTCTGGATCAGCTGCTAATTGAAGAGACAATGCCCCACCCAAACGGCTGATGCAGTGCCATCAAGCTAAGCCTGTGAACATAAGCTAATGGCCTTTTCTCATAATGCTGCTGAGAAGTCGTTCTGAGAACTCATTAAGTATTGAGTCTAAAAGCAGTGTACTAATGGTATTTTTTTGTATAATTAGGCCACATTTCTATGATAAAATACTTTTATTTTTATTTTTTATATTTAGAATATTTCACTGACATTGTCCAACTGTTTAGCCTAAGTCACATTTCACCACTGTTAATTAGATTATGTCTGTAACAGTGCTTTAAGTCTGAGATGGCATGGGTGTGGGGCGGAAGCCCAATTCAGATGTCTGCCTGGCGATTGGGGCTGTCAGAATGTCAGATCTTGGGAAATCAGAGGAAAGCTGAGGACTTTTCTCCCTGTCATCAATCACCTGCTTGTAGCCGCGCTGCAAGCAAATCCACTCTGGTGAGGCCTGTGAATTCATCAGGAAGGACACCGTCTGACACAAAGAAAAATGAGCCCTCTCCTCCAGACGTCAGGACAGATTGTATCCCAATGTCACTAAGTTGCTCAACACAAAAGCCCTCACAAAGAATATGAGAGAGGGCAAGATTGAAACATGATTTGATTAGATTGTACCCAGATCTTCTTGTGATGTATCTGTGATGGTTGATCCCTGTAGTGGGACTGCTGGTGACACTAAAGGCAGTGGTGTAAAGTACTTCAGTAAAAACATCTTAAAGTACTATTTAAGTAGTTGTTTGAGGTATCTGTACAATACTATTTATATTTTTGACAACTTTTATTTTTACTTCACTTACATTCCAAAGAAAATAATGTACTTTTTACTCCATACATTTTCCTTGACACCTAAAAGTACTCATTACATTTTGAATGCTTAGCACCCCCTACACTTGGCATGAACAAATAGTATTGTGTGTGTGTGTGTTTTGTGTTTATGTGTGCGTGTGTGTTTGTGTGTGTGTGTGCGTGTGTGTTTGTGTGTGTGTGTGTGTTTGTGTTTTTGTGTGTGTGTGTGTGCGTGCACATGTGCCATCCGTTTTGTTACTAAAGCACCTTATACCACCCACCACTGCGACCTGTATGCTCTAGTCAGCTGGCCCTCGCTACATATTTGTCGCAAGACCCACTGGCTCCAGGTCATCTACAAGACCATGCTAGGTAAAGCTCCGCCTTATCTCAGTTCACTGGTCACGATGGCAACACCCACCCGTAGCACGCGCTCCAGCAGGTCTATCTCACTGATGATCGCTAAAGCCAACACCTCATTTGGTCGCCTTTCCTTACAGTTCTCTGCTGCATGTGACTAGAACGAATTGCAAACATAGCTGAAGTTGGAGACTTTTATCTCCCTCACCAACTTTAAACATCTGCTATCTGAGCAGCTAACCGATCGCTTCAGCTGTACATAGTCCATCGGTAAATAGCCCACCCAATTTACCTACCTCATCCCCATACTGTTTTTATTTATTTACTTTTCTTCTCTTTTGCACACCAGTATCTCTACCTGCACATGACCTTCTGATCATTTATCACTCCAGTGTTAATCTGCTAAATTGTAATTATTCGCCTACCTCCTCATGCCTTTTGCACACAATGTATACAGACTCTCTTTTTCTTTTTTTTCTACTGTGTTATTGACTTGTTTGTTGTTTACTCCATGTGTAATCTGTGTTGTTGTCTGTTCACACTGCTATGCTTTATCTTGGCCAGGTCGCAGTTGTAAATGAGAACCTGTTGTCAACTAGCCTACCTGGTTAAATAAAGGTGAAATTTAAAAAATGCAAATAAATATGTTTTTTACAGTAGAGCAGTGTTTCCCAACTCCGGTCCTCCAGTATCCCCAACAGTACATATTTTTGTTGTGTCACCTGACAAGCACACCTGATTCTACTTGTCAACTAATCTTCAAGACCGTGACAAGTTGAATCAGGTGTTTTTGTCCGGGGCTTGGAGGGTACTCGAGGACCAGAGTTGGGGTACACTGCAGTAGAGGAGCAGGATGGATCCAGACAGTCCCTCCATGCAGGTAGAGGGGTATGAATGGGAGAGGAGAGCCATCAGGCAGAGAATGATTAATGATGTTCAGCCTGGCATCTATAGCAAATCTACCCATAGGGACCAGGACAGATCTAGTCACCGCTTCAGGTATTAAGCTGCCCTTGGCCCCCTCCTGGGTAAACC